>NW_026517403.1:0-147619 GCF_026319265.1 Colletotrichum chrysophilum | reverse complement strand
AACTGCTGTGCGAAAGATGAGGTTATTTGGATGAGGATTCAAAATATTGTTGTTAGTGAAAGTGGGAGGTTGGTGGTGGCGGTGAGGCATTTTTATTGTTTCGCATGGGGGGGTGTTTCGGAAGTGGGTACGTTGACTTATGGGATGTCTGCATGCATTACGATGAGTGTGAAATCATATTTGTAGGAAATCCCCTCCGTGAAGTTGCCTAGAAAGCCACCTCAAATCTGAAATCTTCTCGAATTCACATTTTTTTCTCCCCCCAACGCTACATTGCCTCTGCAATCGCAATCACGGATTTTCCGATTCTTAAACCAGTACAGCATGGTGAGGCCCATAACCAACACCATTGTTCCCGAGTACAGACCGATGATGCCTAAGAAACCACGTGTATACCTCGGTGCATCGTCGTCTCGAAAGAGTTGTTGTCCGGCGAGACCACCCAAATTAGCTGCCATAACAATGAGAGCTTGGCCAACTGCAAGATCCTTCGGGTTCTTGACATTAGAAGCTAGCCATGCACTATTTACTCCCTGGAATGTCGCGTTACCCGCCATGAACATGACGAAAACAGCATATTTGCCCCATTTGTCCGTGCTTAGAACCATGGAATATTGCACGCCGGCAAATACAAGTGCGTAAATCGTGCAGGCCCCACACACCGGACCTCGAAGCTGCGACCAATCTGATATTCGCGCTGCGAAGACCGAGAGTAAGATGAGAGCGTAATTTGATACCGAAGCAAGCAAGTTAGCGGTGATCTTGTCGAAGCCGAGGTTCTTGATTATTGTAGGTGCATAGAGTAGGAGTCCACCTTTGGGAACAAGGGAGATCAAAGCCACGAGCGAGTGTAGCCATATGTAATAGTTGGTGCAGAGTGCTCGGAGAGCATCTCGCGGGTTGATGGGGGATAGTTCGGCTGATCGACTCGTGTCTTCGAGTGCGATGCGACGAGTCATGATGTCCCGTTCGCGTTGGGTGAAGATATCAAAGGCGGCAATGCCAACCACGGGCCGCGTCCATCTTGGGCTTTTCGGTAGGAGAAACATAAAAAGTAGAGCGACGATCATCGTAAAACCTCCGTCGATGATGAACAGCCACTTGTTAGGTTAGTTCGAATCCTGTCATCTCAAACGAACTGGTTGACCTTACCTGCCAATCGTGGAAGCCACCCAGACGGTCCATCTTAAACACGCCCGCCGCAATGAGAGTACTTGTTCCAGCAGCAAGATAATTGGCGGTGTATAGCGCAGTCATTCTCATTGCCACCTCCGTCTTGGTATAAAACATACCGATGACGACTAGAGATCCGGCCAAATACCCAGCTTCGAAGGTTCCGAGCAGAAATCGGGTAGCGAAAAAGGATGCTTTGTTCGTTATGAAAGCTTGGAAGGTAGCGACTAGGCCCCACGCAAGACATTCGATAGTCAACCACAAAGGAGCACCAAGCCTGGACAATATCATGTTGGATGGAATTTCGAAAATAACGATGGCGGCAAGTGAAAGCTGGTTCCCGCTGTTGACGATGTTATTTGTGATTTCGATATCATGAATGAAGTCGGTCGTTATAGCGCTGCTGATGTTGGTTTTGTCGAGTTGAAGAGCAAAGAACCCGAGCATGAGTGTGGTGATGAGCACGATGTCCAACCTGTCAACCAAAATGTCAATGCGAGCCGTCAATAGAATCAGTGAATGTGCCGTACTTCAACTTCACCTTGCGTTCTTCTGCACTCGACCAATCCCTGGATATCTGTTCCTCTTCCATACCGTTGTGTTCCGTAGTGTCAATGTGTTGACTCAAAGTGACCAAATTTCCCCGAGAAAGTGACGGACTCGGGCGACGAGGTTCCATTAGGGGCAGGTGGAGTAATAAACAATCAAATAATGGCCAAAAGTCTTGGTTGAACTCTGAGTCCAAATATGTAAACATTATCTCACACTGCTCATCGCTCTCCTGGCGAGACGCCATGGCTTTACATACTCATGCATGTCGCTCACGCTGATCCTCCTGATTGGGAAGTGGCAGCCCATCCGGCCTGGCTCGCTTGACAACATCCGGGGGAGGTATTGCGTGCGTGTGAAGTATGGTTAAGAGACAAATCATATCAAGGGATGTCGTCATGCTGGGCCTAGGTAGAATAACTACGTAGACGGCAGGATTCGAGAGGGTCCTCTACAAGGTGGGCCAATTTGGGTCAACTCCATGAAGCATTTTGGCCACAGACCTTCCTCCAAAGCTTAGCCTGGACATGAACTTGACTTTGACAGTTTAGCGGCGATACAGATAGACACATCACTACAAAACTCAACGACATCAGGTTTCGGTGACATTGGATGCCTCAACTTGATCGCAACACCGCCAAAAACAAGATAATGATACTATGCACGTGTTGAGTATCGATAAATGAAGGAGGTCCCACCGAGTCATATTAGGATGGCGATGTCCCACAGTCCGAGGCGGTTCAGCGTGCTTCTATGCCGAAGGAGGCAGATCCCGGCGCCGGCGGGCCGAGTACAGCCGGGTACAGCCGGACCCGCAAGAGATGGCCCCACAACGGCCCGTGACAGGATGCTCGTCCGGTGCAAGTATTATGGCCTACCTTTGAACCTACATACATCTTTCTTGACACTTCAGAATTCACGTGGTATTCAGCTTTTTTCCCTCATGATCTCTTCACTCCAGTAACAAGGCTCGACGTTTACGAGGCAAAATCGGGATGAGGTTAGCACAATGGCTGGCACTGGCCACTCTAGTGCAGGCCAAGCGGCCCAATATCCTCTTCATTTTGACCGATGACCAAGACCTGCACATGGAAAGTGTTCAGTACATGCAATACTTGAAGGTACTATTGAACACTGCTGCTGCTGCCAAGCGTGGAATCATGCAAGCTGACAAGGTATCGCCAGTCTGATATCGTGGAAAAGGGCACGGCATTTACTCAACACTACTGTACCGTTGCTCTCTGCTGTCCTTCTCGTGCCACTCTCTGGACGGGGAAAGCTGCGCACAACCACAACATCACAAACGTTTCCCCTCCGCATGGTGGCTACCCTAAGGTCGCGGAAACAGGTCTCAACGACAATTACTTGTTTCTGTGGATGCAGGAAGCAGGGTACAATACCTACTACTCAGGAAAGCTCTGGAACTTCCACGGCGTGTCGAATTATGACCGGCCATTCGCGAGAGGCTTCAATGCGTCCGACTTTCTACTCGACCCCTACACTTATCGATATTGGGATACGAAAATGACACATAATGGTGAACCGCCCGTCAGCTACGCCGGGAAGTACAATACGGATGTTGTAGCTGACAAAGCCTATGCTCTGTTGGAACAAGCACTCAACCGCGATGAGCCTTGGTTTCTTACAGTTGCGCCCATTGCACCACATTCCAATTGGGTGTTTGACGAGAGAACGAACACAACCTACTTGTCGACGCCGCAAAGCGCATATCGACATGAGCACTTATTCCATGATTACAAGATTCCCCGCGGAAAGTCCTTCAATCGGCAAATAAGCGGTGCGGCGAGCTGGCCCGGCCGTCTTGAAGCGCTCAATGAGAGCGTTCTCGCATATAACGACCATTACCAGCGCCAACGTCTGCGGGCCCTACAAGCTGTTGACGAGATGGTTCATGAGCTCGTCGAAAGACTCGAAGTTGCCGGCGAGATTGAGAATACCTACATTTTCTACTCAACGGATAATGGATATCACATTAGTCAACATCGAATGCATCCTGGAAAAGAATGCGGTTACGACACTGACATTCACATACCCATGTTCGTTCGTGGACCTGGCCTTGTGGCTGGTGGTGAAGTCGACTCTGCAACCTCGCACACCGACATCGCTCCAACAATTCTCAAGATCGCGGGAGCAGAACGACAGCTTGATGGAGAAGCTATGCCCTGGGCAGGTGAAGTGGCCCAAACCAGGAATGAACATGCCGCCATTGAGTTCTGGGGCTGGGGAGCTCCCGAAGGCCACTATGGATCGCGCAGTGATGAGCACTTTGAGTCTGGCAAGCTAGAAGGTTTGTACCTCAACAACACGTATAAAGGTCTCCGTCTGGTTGGGAAAAGCTTCAATCTTTACTATTCGGTGTGGTGTACAGGAGAGCGGGAACTTTTCAATCTGAAGGTAAGTCATCGTCCCACCAATCTTAGACATCTATTTGCTGAACAGGGACACAGGATGACCCCGAGCAAACCGTCAACCTGCTTTCCGACACATCTCAGGCTTTGATCCTGGTTGAAAACTTTGAATTTTCTGGCAGAGGAGCTTCCGAGGTCGTTCATCGCCTTGATGCTGTCATCATGGCTCTCAAAGATTGTGAGGGCCGACGTTGTTCCCGGCCTTGGTCAGCTTTGCACCCCGACGGAGACATCGTGTCTCTCGAGCAAGCTTTGGATACTAAGTACGACGACTTTTACAAGGCGCAACCTAAAATGTATTTCGAAAGTTGCGAGGCAGCCTTCATCAAGGAGAGAGAAAGCAATGAGCCTGTCAACCAATACGGCGGTGACGCTCGGCCTGAGTATGATTATGGCGATGAGTGGATCCTAGCCATTTAGAATGAGGGTTACCCTATTTTGTACTGATATAAAATTGGTTACGATTTGATAATTCATATCAAGTACTACACTAGACGTCCTCAACGCCAGAATTCGTACCAAAGTGCCACGAGGCTTTCGAAAATTCTGTTCATTCTTCATTGAGTGTCGTCTTGAAACCATGATGCTTCCAGATTTGTTGTCGCCGGTATCAAGGCGTCATCCATAGATAGTTGGGTATTCGCATCTTCAATCCATCCGAGGTTCAGGCATTGCCAGGGATTCAGGTCATTAAACTCGACCTGTCCAAATGCGTCTTTGGGCGAAAGTGGCGGGCCGAGTAATGTCCCATGATATGTTGACCCCATTGATGCTTCCGCGTCGTAGTCCGCGGAGAAGTCCGAGGTATCAAATTGTTCAAATTGGTTCATAGCATCTTCAAGGCCAGCAAAGCCTAGATCTGTGGCTTTCGACGTTACGCTTGTATCCCACGATTGCCCCGAGTGGCTTCCGAGAATCATTCGCATATCGCTTCGGTCTCGTTCGTTGAGCTGAAAGACCGCTCGTACCGAGATAGCTGACTCCATCTGTGCCTTCTGGAGAACTACATCCAGATATGCAAGGGTGACCTCTGTTGCAGGATAGAGATCCCTCAGCTTGTCTAGGACTCTCATACAGACCCGAAAGCCTGACACAGCGGCATGCCTCGAGCCTTGGTTTCGGTTCTTCATGTTGATGAGGTGCGTAGAGATTGCGGGACATAGTATCGTGATTGCCCCAATAGGGAGATACGGATCCATTTGCCCTTGGTGAAGATCGGCTGCAAGCCGAGTGATGTTGTCTGCACATTCGGACACGATGCGCTTTGATGTCTCCAAAGACTCAACCGGTCTTTGGAAATAAGGTTCTTTCCGCTGCGCGTTGCGTTCATGGTGTAATGTATGTCGAGCAAAACTGTAAGCCATGTGCAAAAGATGCCGCCGCGATCGAATGGAGGTCTGAATGCTGGTGGTCCGCAACCTCATAGGTAGTGGCTGAATCTGACAAGAAACTGGTAATTCTCTGACCCAAGCTGAGAGGTCTGTCTCAATTGCCTCCACTGTGTCTTCCAGCGATGAATTCTGCCGACTCTCGGGGCTTTGTTGAAGCTGCAGCGTTCGATGCATGAGCATCGACAGTCTGGTCTTCTCGACACACAACTCAGCAGATTCCGTCATGTCGACATGATCGTACGGCCCTAATTGGATACGCCCGAATATTGTTCTTTCGGTCTTCAGAGCTTCCAAGTCCATGTCATGTATGCTGAGCATGGCGGTACTATGGTCCTCATCTTTGATTCTGCTTGGCTTGCTCATCCCAAGGGCCAGAATCTTGTCGCGGACATAGCAGCACCACCACAGTCGCCGTCGTAACTTGATTTCTGAAGTATCGAATGCTTTCAGAGAGGGTTCCTTGTTCAAGCCAATATCAAGCGCCAGCGTGACGGCGGTGTTCATCCAGTGCCATGAGTCTTTCCGGTCTAGTTGCGAATCTTGCGATATACCTCGGAAGGTCAGAAGCAGAGCCACCTGTACAAGGGCGAGATGGTCTTGTGGACCTCCCAAGTCGAATAGCAACTACTTAATTTTGTTATGTTGAATGCTGTTTAGTGGAAACTGGCGTCTTACCTCTGCACGCTGATATAGTGTCTTCCTCAGACTCAGCTTATCAGAAAATTCGGTACCAGCCAAGTCAGCCTGTTTGACATGTGCGGAACCGGCGAAGAGAATAGCTTGATACAGCAAGAGGCTGAAGTCTTTTGTGCCTCCATCATAGGATTTGATGGCTTCGCATAGCTTGGTCAAGTTGAGCAACGGCATGCGTGGGTAGACGAACTCGATGAAGGCTTTCAAGAGTGCGCTTTGTAAGGACAGACTGGGGAGGCGAAAAGCCCCCTGCTTCTCGAGAAACTCGACATATCCTTCCCTGCAAAACCTTAGAGGCTCAATGAACCCTGGGAATGGTCTGGACGTTGAGAAGCTTGTGGACGTATTGCTAGATGATGCCCGTGGGGTATTCTCCGCCGGCTGAAAGCTAGACCCAACAGCCACTGAGTCCAGATCGACAGCATCGCGGAAGATCTGAGTAGCCGTTTCATCGACCATACTCATGTCGGTAGAAGAACCTCCATGGCCCGAGAACTGGCTTGTCGGGACATCGGCAGCAGGTCTATGTGCCCCAACAAAGATTTTCCTCCCTGCGTTAACACTTTACTACCTTGGAGTCTCGATGACACGAACTTACCTACTTCGACGGCTTCGAGGGACCACGCATTCGACATTGTCCCACTCGCAATTGCTACAGGGACTACGCTCGACGGCGTCGCAACGAACCTTTCTGGCGCGACAACCGAGACAGGCACGTCCCGCTCGACGAAGCTTGCTGGCGCGTTGTTCCGAGCGGTGCCGTTCGGGCTCTCCCTCCATGCCGGGTGCAATCATCAAAGACTCATCATTTGGCATTTTGCCGGGCAATCTCGAACGTCCACTCGGGTTGTTCCGTGAGAAAAACGCGGGGCAACAGCGAGTCTCACCGAGAAGGTGTTTTCTCCAACATTGAGTGCTTCGACGATGTGGGGCAGCGGAAATCGTCTCCCATCACGTCATCTAGGTCTTCCCAGATTGGTTGCCGATGTCGCGTCATCCTAAGCACCAAGCAATTATGCGATTTCAACACCATGAGGTATGCCAGTTGTGAGTGAGTGTTCAAGACTTTTGATATGTTATCCCGAACAGCAATGAGGGCGATCCATATGTGGTCAGCTCGTCGTCTGTTTGGGGAAAGGCCGAGGAGACTTGTGCCAAAAGGAGATCGATTTCTCTTTGAATTGTGATGCCGTGGCAAATTGCAACTTTCATGATGAACTGTTCTAGTGCCAGTCCCAGTGCAGCAGGAGACTCCGAGAACATTCGTTATCGAAAAGTATGACGACTCTCGAAGATGCCAAGTACTGGCACGGTTGAGCAGCTTCAGATCTACGAGCTCGCGGGTGTCCATAGATTTGGCATAGAATTCCGTTGAGGAGTAAAGCTGTATGGGGTTTGCCATGATGCTCTAAGAATGGCATGAGCCTGGTTCAGATAGGATCTCAACAAGTGCGTTCCCTTTTCCACATTTAGGTAGAGCCAGGCTGAAGACCTCCATGTGACTGGTCATCAGATATTACGGGTGAATACCCAGCTGCGTGATGCTCAAACCCTGCACCTTCCTTGCCGTCCCTTTCCCGCTCCTTCCTACTTCTACGGCACAATCTCACCTCCACAGATTTAGCTCCTGTCAACTTCGCCTTGAATCGTTTATTTAATCCCACCTCACAACCCACCCATCTGTCAAACTTCAACCACTTCACAACCCCTTCACATCTCCGAATTCCCTTTCGCCATTCTACTTTTACATCGCCATCTTCAACTTCGATCATATCTCCAATAAAGTCCCATCGAGTGTCACCATCCATTCAGCAGGCCGCACATTGTGCGCTCTCGAGCCGGTTGCAGCATGTCAGGGGCCGCGACTGCTTTTACAGCAGCAAACTTCGACGGTTCCGCCTTCCACTACCGCGATTCGTCGTTCACACTTAGCCCGCGATTCTCATCCTCCGACGGGCTCTCTCCCACCGATCGCGACGTCTACCTGCTTGCAGCGCTCGACTCTGCTGACCTCGACGACCAGGAGACCCCAGACCCCCCTTTCGAAGTGGCTTGGGACCAAGATTCACAGCCTACTTCCACCCAGATCCGTCAGCTTAACGATCAGCCCTATTACGAGCAAAACAACAGCCCCGCCGTGGACGAAGACTCCGAAGGCATCCCAGAGCACGTGTTCGCCGAACTCTTTGAGGAAGGTGACGGCGAGCAGCAAACCTATGTCCAGCAGGCGAGTTCTGAGACTTTTCACAAGGTCGCTTTCGAGACTCGTCCCTCGAGCCCTGCGCGCGAAACCACCCAAGTTGTCGCATCCTCGACGGCTCAGGTCAACAACCAACCTCGCCACCAGGCTTCCCTCGCACAGTCAGCGGCCGATCGAGCTCCTACTCAAGTTATCGACGTTGACGAGCAAATGACTAACAACACCATCGCGCGGCCCCCCGCCAGAAAATCTACTGAGACTTCCACCCAGAGCCCCCAGCAGACCTGGCAAGAGACACCCTCACCTCAAGGCACTTCTGCTTCCTCACCCAAGAAAGCCAAGATGGGACCTTCCGCTGCCATGGTACAGCAGTTCAACGACAAGGACGAGGCCACCGGCCGTCCTCGCTTGCAACAGTCGTGGATTGACTACACCGCACGCGTTTTCGAAAAGGACTACGCGCACGAGATTTGGCATCCCGAGTTGCAAGGCAAGATCATGGCAGACCTCCAACGACCTGTCAGCATCAACAACTTCTATGTTGCTCGCCATACGGCTTACAGGAACTTCACCAGGTTCGTCCTTCCTTCTTCCTCTCTAACCTTTTTCCACAGTTTGCCGCTTGTGGGTACACCTTTTTGGCTGCCGTATGATTAACGGGGAAATATTCAACAGGTTCGTGAAAGGTGAGAAGACGCCTTACAACGAGGTGGATATATGGGCCATCTTCTTCCGCAATGAGAACGGTCTTCCCGACATCTGGGCGAGTGGTATCAACTCTGATCAAGCCTACCTATTTTCGGACGTCATTAACGCTGCCGTCGGAAATGAGTCATATGACTGCGTCAAGTCCGCCTACAACAAGACGCGAGGATTGAAGGGTATCACCTACTTCAAGCCTTCCGGATCGGCCGGTCAGCGCAAGGTCAACCCGACGACCCCAAAGAAGCGCAAGATGGAGGTGGAATCAGACCAATCTGATTCAGAGGTGGAGTGTCTGGAGTACATCTCTACGAAGAAACCCAAACTCGACAAACGCGATGATGCTGACGGCGGAGGAGGAGCCAGAGGAGGAGTCATTCAGGGCAGCAAGACTACCAAGAGCACCAAGGACGCCGCTGGAGCCAAGAATACGGCGGTGGGAAATCAGGAGTTGAAGGAGAACAAGAAGGCTGTCGGCAACAGCCTCTCGCAGAAGAAGCTTCATGACGACTTCGATGCCGAGGCAGAGAGTGATACGGAAAGCGTCATGAGCGACAGCACCATCGTGAAGAAGCCGGAGTCTGACACCGACAATGACGAGGATGACGATGGCCTCGATGAT
The DNA here is from genome assembly GCF_026319265.1 of Colletotrichum chrysophilum. Classification (NCBI taxonomy): domain Eukaryota; kingdom Fungi; phylum Ascomycota; class Sordariomycetes; order Glomerellales; family Glomerellaceae; genus Colletotrichum; species Colletotrichum chrysophilum. The sequence continues at coordinate 137,860 of NW_026517403.1, read as the reverse complement.
GACGAGCCGGTTGACTCCTGGATTCTTGAGATGAAGGCGAAGATGGAAGAGCCTGAGGAGGAGACCGAAGAGAAGCCCAACTTCACCGTTAAGGAGAAGGTCAACCAGCGCGATGCCTTCTTCAATACCCTTGGGACCGTCCCGCCGGAATTCCAAGACAAGGTCTTCCGAACCATCATGTTGGACGTTATTCAAGATATGGGGATCGATCCCAACGAGAAGCTTGCGAAGCAAGTGAAGCCGTTCAAGAAGTTGATCAAGATGGAGGGAAAGAAGAAATGATGGTGTGGCTGACAGACGTGGCTTGCTTTTTGCATGAGCACTTTGGAGGATCGCGATAATGCAGTGCGCTTTTGATTTGGACCGGAAAGTTGGTGGTTAGAGAAAGTTGGCATTGCGAAGTATCATTGGTTTTGCTTTACGGACTGGAGTCGTTCTTGCTTTACGGTATCTTGAGAGGAGAGCTTGATTTTCATGCAACATGGCGCCAGCAGGGCGCGGTTGTATACTAGGCATGAAGCTCCCAAGAACATAGGTAGATGGACGATCTACTTGCGATATTCTCAGATCTTTTTGCGTCGAGGCTTGCGTGAACTTGGACTCCATGGTGTGATATTTGAGGCCATCGTTTTGACCAAGAAAATACCAAGTAAGGAGTTCCCCTTCTTTGGCTTCTGCATACGATGGTGAAGCCCCGGTCATACTCGGGCCGCTTCGGCCGTGGCTCCCATGAAAGACCGGTTCACGGAGGAACTGATCGACATCAGATTCCCAGATTGAGCAGGTCTGTGGTTCTTTGATAATAGATTCGGATGCCAGCGGGCCGGACGCCTTGGCACGACTGCAGCGGTGGATGGAAAAACCGATGTCTTCGAGGCCGCATGATCACCCAAGAACAGGGTCGAAATGAGAGTGCCTGCGGTCTCGTCCCAAGAACTAAATATCATCTAGCGCCGGGGCCAAATCATCCAAACAACGTGTGTCAATAACGTTAGCTGATAAGGTTAAACAGAAGCCGAGCCAATCTAGAGCAAACGACTGAGCGGAAGGCCGATCCAGGAACGGAAGTCGGATTTAGGGTGTGCGGGGGAGCGTTGCAAGTTAATCACTGCCTCTGCCGGCCACCAGGGGCTTCGGAACGGGCCAAGACGCTCTATTCAGAGGCCAGCGTCGCATCAATGGATCTCGAGTAGTTCGGGGGCTAAGCGAGACGCCACGGACAAATTAATCCGACCCTTTTATCTCGTCAAAAATGTCCCGATGGCACGCTCGGGGGCTCTGGCCGCCCCGTTTTGGTGGATATCGTCGGACGATTTGCCGGCCATGAGAAAACGCGTTCAACGACCATGTCCGGAAGAGGCAAGTATTGATGGGCTGGCCTGTCAGGAGATCACAGTTCGGACGAGATGCGATGCTTGGGTTGAAGCAAGGGATCCTGATCTGCCGAAGGTACAAAAGCGCCGACACCTCTGCATCGTCCGAACTGTTCTCGTACAGCACGTCGACTACTCCTCTAATACCCAGCGTCTCCATTGCCTCTCTCGTTCTTGTTCTTCGCAGAGACTAGACTGCCCTTACGATCGTTCCACATCACCCAGCCCGCAATCTCCAGAGCAACATGAAGTTCTCCATCCTCACCGTCGTCGCGGCCTACGCCGCCGCCGCCCAGGGTGCCATCACTTGGACCCTCGAGAAGGCCGCAAACCCCACCGCCGACCAGACCGACGCATACACCAAGATCGAGGCCGCAATGCGTCTCGCCGTGGCTCGCCACTCCCGTCTCGGAACAGCCTCCAAGACCCTGCGCGTCTACTACGCCCCCGGCGTACCGACCGCCGAGGCCAACTACAACGGCGACGTCCGCTTCGGCTCGAACCGATCATACATGAACGAGCGCACCGCTCTGCACGAGATCTCCCACACGCTTGGTGTCGGCCAGACCGCCGCCTTCGACAGCAAGTGCGCTTCCGGTAATTGGGCCACCGCCCTCCCGCTTCTGCGCTCGTGGGATGGTGCCAGCGCGACCATCAGCTGTGGCGGCTCGCACTTCTGGCCGTACGGGTTGAACTACGACAACGAGTGGAGCGAGACGAATGCGAACCGTCATGTGCAGATTGTCAACGCCATGATCAAGGACGGCATGTGAAGCAGGAGATGAGAGAGTTTGGGATACCAGTTCTTGTAGATATTTACGCTGTCTAATATGACGCTCGTACATGGATATTTCTTCGATGATTGGAGCCTTGTGTATGGTGTTGCAAGTGATTCCGATGTTACCCATGTCTGAATTCCATGTTTGGTCATCAGAAGATGGTGATATGAGTCGAGTACCTTAAACCGTTATGTATCGCGCCTGTAATCTGCGATTCATGCCCGCAGAGTGAGTGACCGGCACAGGGTCGACGAAAGACATTTTGATACCTCCAGGTGTGCCATTGGGCGATGTTGCAAAGTAGTTGGTAGCGGGAGGTTCGGATGCTGTGATAATACCACAGAATGAGTTGAAAAAACCGACAGGTGTCACCAGCTGCAACCAGATGCAATGGCATCAAGTCTAATGCATCGGGAAAATGTAACGTGTGATGTAACGTGTGATTGAAAACGTATGAGAACCCACTTTTTAAGTAGTAATACTACTATTACTACTACTATTAGTAGTTATAATAGAAGTAAAAGCTAACTTAAAATAGCTAGAATAGTAGTACTACTAGCTAAAAGTAGTTAAATTTAATATAAACTAATTAAAAGTTATTATTATTATTATTATTATAAGTTATTATTAATACTTACTAAGTATATAGGCTAAACTACTTAGAGAAAGTCTAAAACCCATATAAACCTACTTACTTTTCTAGGTTACTTCTATACTTTTCTTCTTTACTTATCACTTTATTTAAACTTATAGCCCTTTAAGTAGAATATCAAATCTTACGTCCTCTACCTTAGTCTTCGGTACGGTATCTAGGTAGCCTACCTTCTAAACATTCTCACTATGGCCCAGCAGCAGTCCTCACCTATCGCTTCTATGTCGCAGATGATGTTGCAGGCAGACATTCGCCGCGGGATGCTCATTTTGATCAGTGCGCTTCTTCTTCTTCTTCTTCTTCTTCTTCTTCTTCTTCCCTTTTCCAATTGATTGCACTTTCTCATGTCCTACACTGCAACTCGCATTTTTTGTCATTTGGAATTCCCTAACTTATTCTTTCCGTAGAGCAAGCCGTACAGCAGCTGGTGAACGCATCCGTCCCGGATCCCCGACATGCCCGGACGACCCGCGCTACAGAGCATGCCCGCATCGCCGCTCACAATGCGCACCTGAAAGAGCGCGAGCTGAGGTTTTGGAAGGGCATCGGGGCCCTGATTCAGCGCCTTTCGCCCGCCCAACTCCCTAAAGCTCTGCGCATCGTTGGCTCGAACTCTAAGCTCACAAACCAGCAGCGCCAGTCATTGAATAAAATCATCTTTGCCGCCCGTAAATTTGCAATTGACCAGCGAAAGGCGCGGCAGCCCCAAGCTGATGTTGCTCGTGCGGTCTTGCAAGCTCTCCGGCAGGTCATGCCACAGGCCCTCCAGGCCAGGGACGCAGCGCTGCGCCAGAGAATCTCTGAATGGCAACGCACATCTGGACAAATTCGTGTCGTCCGTCACGAATTTTCGTAGGAGTAGCCACTTGTGACGAAGTGATGTCGTAAAACAGATCTTACGATGCTATCCGGTAGCACAAAGTGTGCACCTGGCCACACCGCCATTTACCTACTGGAGCGCCCCAATTTAGTGACTGCATTGTCCCAGCGTCCACTGTTGGCTCGACATCTGAAATCTCACGTCAATCTTGGAAGGGAAGTGCACAAGATGCATTCGCGGGATTTAATAACGGAAAAGGGGGGGAAAAACAAAAAAAACAAACGGGAAAGAAAGTACAAAAAAAAAAGGAAATAGCGATGAAGATTGGAAATATCACCCTTTCGGAAAGACAGTTTGGTTTCGCTTGCGAGTGTCTGGTTTAGTGCTCAGTTATGGTTCCTATCACAGTAGTGGGTTTCCACCACCTCAGTGAGCGAACATGCTCAAATTCAGACCCTTCTTGAACTCACCTCCGACTCAGCTGTATGTGACTCGGCTGACGATTAATACGAGCGCAACATTCTTTTTAAAATTAAAATAAAATAGAATAAATCTTTCTTTCCCAAGTCTATTGAAGTGGCTCGTTTGTGAAGTGAATTGTGTCGCTTGAGTGACGGCCTGCGATGGGAGCCAGGCCTTAACAGGCCGTCCAGGAAATGCAACATGCTGCAAGAGGAAATCATGCCCTGTTATCGAAGAAGACTTTTCTCATCCTTCTGATTGATTTCCCAAAGTGTTCTATCATCTGCAAATAGTCGCTGCCTCATTGAAATTATCCACAAAAGACACGATGAGTCCCAAGCATCATCCTCCCAAACCTCGTGATGTGGCGGCGTAGGATTACCTCATCTGTGGTATGCAGCAAGTCAGACACGAGTCGCTGGCGCATCGACTCCCTACATCCCTCACCAAAAATCGGCAGCATCTTCGCACTTGCTTCATTGACGAGCATCACTACTCCAGGTGTTGTGACCACGAGATGACTTCTGAGCAGGTCGCACCCCGTCACGTCCCAGATGAAACGCCGCATACGACCACAGCGGAGCGGCGGCCTTGGTTTCCCCCAGAAATAATCGACGCCATCATCGACCAGATCGATAATCATGTCGACCTCCTGTCCATGGCTCGTCTCGGTCGCCAGTACACTGAATACTCGCTGAGCGCATACTACCAGCGGCACTTCCAGTCTCACGGCTTGCCCTGGATATCTCGCCTTCTCTGGCCCGCGGTTCACTACGACGACCCCATGAAAGACGAGCCCAGCCCCGAGGGAGAGGCGCACGCCCTCCGAATGATGAAGCGGGCAGCACCTTTCTGCAAGCCGGACGAGATGAAATACCACCCACCACCGACTGCCTCCGATCTCAGCTACCTGTATTTCCACTGGAAAGGCGGCATCGGGACCGGCTACTTCTACGGCGAGTACCCCATCCTGCACCTGGCAGCATACTCGGGCCTCTACGACATTGTCGAGCACTTGGTCAAGAACGGGGCCGACATCAACGCGACTCCGCTACAGTATCCGAGCGAGGAAGATGTCCCCTTGGAACATCTGACGCCTCTTTTCATGGCTTCGCACAGCGGCTCGTTGGAATGCACACGGCTTTTATTGGACCACGGCGCTCGGGTCGACATGAGCTGGGCGGCGGCCCTCGGAAGCGGGAATGCAGACCTGGTGCAGCTCATGATCGACAGGAACCCCGCGCTGGTCCACGAAGACGTTGAAGTTCATCGTCTCACGATGAATCCCTTTAGCGCTGCGGTGGATTTTCATAACGGTGACCCGCTCCCCGTCATCAAGATTCTGCTGCTCAACGGCGCGGACACGACGTACATGAATGCCTTCAACCGCAATGTGAGATGCCTCAAGCAACGAGAACATCTGCAAGGTGTTGCAAAGTGCTAACAAGAAGCTGCTTTAGGTGCATGAAGAATCTGGATACATCCATCGCCTGCAGAAATACATCGAGCAATTCCGTGCGGCGAGAGAGCAGGAGGGAAACGCCACACCCGCATCGTTGATCTTTTAATGCCAGCGTAGATATCGTACAATATTAATTCGGAACCAACGGAGAACCACCATCCTCAGTGGCATGCCTTGCCAAACTTCCTCAGCCTGTGGTAATTATAGGGCAGAGGTGTGAGGAAACCAGCAGCCACAGAGACGGCCGCAGCACCCCAAAAAGCCGGGTCATCCAGCTGCACGATGCCCCCCGTGAGGTGGTAATCCACGGCGTTCTCGGCCAACTCCATCGTGATCATGGATATCATGCTCATGCCAGCTGCAGTCTTGGCCGCGATAGGCCACGACAACCTGTCTTTTCCAAATTTGAGGAGGACAGTCTCAAGGAGCAGCGACGTTGACAGACCGCTCGCCACTGCGCCAGATCAGTCGGTATGCCTTTGATGCCTCTCGGCGACGATGCGAGACCTACTCGAAATGCCCATGACGGCCTCCATCGCCATCTCCGGATGAAAGGCCTGGAGGTACCACATGGCGGAGAAATCACCGAGAGTGCAGCCCACGAGACACCGAAAGGTATTGACACCAGCGCGACGCCATGTTGGGCTGGCAGACCAGAAGTCTAGTGAGAGAACCGACGGGGGCGGAGGTGGTGGCGGAGACGCTTCCTTGGATTTGCTGCAGCAAGACGACGGTCGCGAATTGGCAAGCGGCGTGGATACCGACAAAGCTGACTGAAAAGCTGGCGTATTCGATCGTCTCAATGCGAATTTGGCGTCATATAGGTGCCGGCGCAAGAGCCGCCCGGCAAAGCTGAGCCTGGGTTGGATCATGTCGCCTGCGTCTCGCAGAATCGCGTGCGTTTGCAGGCGGATGGATCACGGGTGAAACCTTTTTTTCCCGCAGCAGTTCCCGATCACGTAAGATGGAAGGATGCGGCGCCGGTTCTTTGGGGCTCACAATTGTACCGTCCTTTGGTTGCCTCACGGCATCAAACGGAGAAGCGCTTCAACAACGGTTTTTTTCTTCCGGCGCTTGCCGTCTCGTTTCGGAATTGCTGATTGTTGTGGTCACTTTCGATCTTTTCTAGCAGCGTCTCGCACCCGTGGAACCAATCGCTCAGCAACCTGTTTCAGTCAGCGCCAGCGCATTCAGACGGACATGCTGCCGTCGCCCTCTCGAGCACCTCGACACGGCCGATGTCGCCACCCTCGACCAGAACCTACACGACATTGACGAAGCCTTGCGCCACATACAAGATGATTGGCCCGTCAAGGGTTTCTACGTCGGCTCGCAATTCATTGAGACCGTTGTCGTCCCTCCGCAAGAGCAGCATGCCTACTCCTACGAGGAGGGCCTCTCGGATTTTGAGGATGAAATGAGGGCTGCCCACGACTGGTACGATTCACAAGACGACGACGACGACGACGACGACGACGATTTCAACGATGTTGACGGCCTGGGCCAGCCCATTTCCAGTGATGAGGACGACGACGTTGACGGCCTAGGTCAGCCCAACGTCGATAATGCGGTCGAGGCTGCGGATGGCCAGGAGTCGCATCACAACGCCAATGGCGCGTTTCAGCCTGAGCACGAACATGAAGCGCATCACGAGGCCGATTTTGACGAAGAGGAGGAACCCACCCGCCCCTTCGATCCCAAACCTTACTCTCTGAATGCCGAGGAGTACCAAGCCAGGTTCCACGTCGACCTCGCCAAACGGCTGCTCCAACGCTGTAAGCACATCCGGGGAATCGTTCGGACTCGGTCTCGGAAGCATATGCGACCTCTAAACCTCGGCGACATGCCGCACGACATTCTCGCACGTATTCTCGCTCCCGAGGAAAATCAGACCATCGTCCAGAAGGGATATTGCCCGCCAGAGTACCTCCGAAACAAGGAAGAGCTGAACCTGATGAAGTCTCTACGCCTTACTTGTCGATCTCTTGCGGGCATGATTGCCCCGCTACTTTTTTCCTTCCTCACTGTGCGTCTGACGGACGAATCTCTTACCAAACTTGTTTACATCTCTCGTCACCCGAGTCTAGGGAGGGGCATCAAGACCATTCGTATCGCCGCCCCTTACCAAGATGCCTTCATTGCAGAGAATCCCGCGCACTTCGTCGACCACGTTCTTTATATCATGGTACAACGTTTTATGATCACCGATGAGGCGACTGGGAGAAGTCAATGGTGCGGCGGCTTGCCAGCAGAAGAACAAGCTTATCACGAGTTCATGAACGGCGTCAGACATTTCCACAGCCTCGATCGCGATGAGGGTTTCAATGCTCGGGTGCCGGGAGGCGATTGGTATGCCAGGTTCTCACAACACACGTTTCTCTTTCACTGCTGGAACGCCTATCGCAACAAGTTAGCTGAGGAATTTCGCGTCCTGGATGGCATCTACAATGAGGGAGACAACTTTGTCCGATTAGTTGCAGACACCATCGCCCGGATGCCCAACGTCGAGACCCTGACCTTCTCGGATCACTCCCATGACCAGCCTTGGGTCCTCAAATACCGTGACACACGCAACAAATTCACTGGCGAGCCGCTCTTTGATCTCTTCACGCGGGGGAGCAACTGGGATAATGCGAGGAACCTCCCCTCGGGCGGATCGCAGAATCGGTGTCTGTCGATGTTAGTAAGCCTCTTATCGACGATAGGAAGTCGCAACATCCAGCTCAAGCATCTCGAAATCAATGTCACCGCACCTAATACGCTCACCGGGTTCAGCGTCACACCCGATGCCAGGGAGAGCTTCCAGCGGGCTATGCGAAACGTGGAGTTTCTCAAATTCCACATCTCACACGACCCATTTAACAGGACGCCCATGACAGGGAATTACCCCCCAAGAGAACCCGAAGAACTAGACAGCCTGGATGAGTTCCTCGACTGTCTCCTATCGTCGAATAACCTTCGCGAGCTCGACCTGAGCTTCGAGTCGTTGCGGGAAGAGAACGTGGACGACCCCGTGAGATATTATCTTCAATCCCTTTGGAAAGCTAGGCCCTGGCCGCACCTACGCAAAACCACTTTGAACAGCGTTTGCATGGACTCCAGGAAGCTCAAGGGCTTACTCGGCAACAGACCCCTGTGGATTACGGAGTTACACAAGCCACACATGTCCTTCGGCACCTGGACGGAAGCCCTTGATGTCATGCGCGAGAAGTACGACACCGAATGGTCGCGACCTAATAAATGGGGCAAAGTGGATGATAAACTGAAAGGTTTGAACATTGGCGGACGTCTCTGGGAGGCCAGCGGCGCTGAGTGCTCGACGATGACACGGATGGCCTATGCCAGGGCCTTTTCGATCCCGCCCGGCGGATGGCCAAAGATCAATGGCAAATACTCACATGAGGGGTTCTGGCAAGCACAACATTATATCTCCCATGAGCAGGACGTCAACCCTTGTCGAGACGTCTGAGTTCTCCATTCCTTTGGCTGTTGTATTCCTATTAGAAGTCCTTCGGGTCCATGAACGTACTCAATGCATGCCTTGTCGGAGCGCCGGGAAAGTGCGAGAGAGAGGGTTCTTCCAAGACATCAATGGGACATTCTACCATTGCTTCCAGTCATTCAGCAACATTCTAGCACATGCAATCCATCTCAAATGTTCGTGGTCCACGGCACATGCCGGGTACGCCGATGAAACCATCATTTGAACCAGTCACTCATGCGGCCCTTGATAGCAGCCTTGTACTTCTCCTCCCAGCCGTACTCCGTTCGGGGGAATATTCTCATCTCCCTGTGTAATGCAAGTCAGCCATGCGTTGAGCGTGCGAGGCGAACAAAGAGCGGACTAGCCTGCAAAACTTCCTCCAGTCCTCAGCGAAATGCGTAGGGTGATGCACGTCGCCGCTTTCGGCAGCCATCTTCACCATCGACTCGCGAAGGGCGTCGTTGTAGAATAAATCGATCTTGTCGAGGTCGTCGTATTTGTGAGGAATGTCATCCGTCACCTTATAGTGGAGCGCGACGTGGGCGTCGAGGCAAGACCTGTTGAAGTCAAAGTAGTTGAAAAAGATGTTGGGAATCTCGCACCAGGCGACTGCCAGCAGGCCATCGAGGAACTGCGGGACCGATAGCTTCTGCTGCGCCGGCTTTCCGAGATCTTCGAGGCAGCTCTTGACGTGCTTTTCAACCTTGGGAGGGAGAATGCCGTCGTTGATCGTGAAGCGCTTGAGGGCGAGATCGTTGTTGACAAAGACGCCGAACAGGATAGGAGTCGGATGGAGCTCTCGTCGGTAGCCGAGTTTGTTCCTCCGGGCGAGGAATCGTATCATACGATCGTTCTCGATGGGATTGCCATCTCGGAGCTCCTTGCAACTGGCGATCGGACGAGGAAACGATAGAGCCTTCATCTCGTCATAAATGAATGCCTTCTGCTTCCTCAGCTGGGTGATGTGGCCAGGCTTCCCGCCCATCGCCAGCCAGTACCGGGTCTCGCACTGCGGGCCATCGGTAGGCCGCTGAGACGTGAAGATCTCCTGTCCCTGCATTGTAATGATGGTCTCCATGTCATCCCACTTCCCTACCTTGGTGCCCACCACGCGTCCGTAGTTGTAGGCGTGGGCCATCGGCATCAAAGCCCAGCCGTTGGTCACGGTCTGTACCAATGCGTTGAGTGTTCGTTCCCAGCAGAAGAAGACGGTGAGGCCGGCAAACATGGGGTTGATCTTGAAGTATTCCTTGCCCTCGAAGTTGTTATCCGGGTCCATCCAGGCCAAGAACTTGACGAGGTTGCGCTTGTTCCACATTTGGTACTCAGAGTCTCCCGTGTCGATGCCGTAGTAGTCTTGGGGGTACCTCTTTGCGAAGCGGTCGTAGTCCTCTTCGACCATCTTGAGCAGCCCGGGCATGCGCATCAGATCCAAGTAGACATTGACCATGGCTGCCACGTTCAGATGGATGCGCTTTTCGCGCTGTCCATGCCCCAGGGACCGCATCAAGCGATCCGCTCGCCACACGTGTCCGAACTGTTCATGGCACATCGAACCCGCCTCCAGCCGTCGGAGGCGTTGGTAGTCGAGGTCACACGCAGACCGCCGCTTACTACAGGGGTGGCTGGTGTCGTCTCTGGCCAATTCAAGAAGCATGTTGTACTCCGGAGCGAGCATCAAGTCCATCACCTCGTCGATGAATGGGGTGTTGTCGAGGCGAAGCATGTAGCGCCTGCCATTGGAGTCCTTGGCCTCAACGAAGAACCCCTCTCTCAGCAAGCGGATGTCGACAAGGTGTGGGGGCCATTTCGACTTCCAGCCACTGGTGATGCAACCGATCATCTGGCGCAGACCGTTGAGGTGGCTGTGCTGCTGGCAGAAATTCTCGTTCATGATCTCCATGGACTCGAAGGCTGCTTCCGTGACGAGGCTGGCGGTGACGAGATCGACCTTGCCAGCGACATATTCCGACCAGATGCTCTTGACGTAGCGCCGGATGTCACGAATTTCAATCAGCAAGCACCAGAGTTCGATTCGGGGATCGTCGACTAGGTCGAGCAGCTGGTTGCTCACGCGAGCAGCAGGCCTCTGTGTCGGAGGAGGCGAGGGGCACTCATCGGCAGGCTCATTGACAAGTGATTCGGGATGAATGTCATCGTGTCCTTCGACATCGAGAACGCTGAACTGGTTGATGAAGCTTTCGTCCATATCAGGGATGGGCGCCGAGTCGGTAGCGGGACGAGCGACAGGCGTAGGTGCCGGAAAGAGGTCGAGAATGCGTTGAAGACAGTCAGTGAAGAATCGATGGCTGTCGTCGGCGTCAGAGGTAGCCGCCGAGCCACCCGCAACGTAGTGTGCTCCGACTTTGCGACGAAGGCTGACTGCTCGTTCGAGGAAAGAGCGCTGCATGGCAGGCATAATGATGGAAGCCTTCTTGCAGGCTTGGGCCATCGGGAGCAGATGCTGGGAGGATAGGTCTGCGGACTGGGAAGGAAGGGATCCGGCTTTCATGACCTTCTTGGCCTGTCCGAAAAGCCAGTTGACAAAGGAGGTGGTGTTCTCCTTGTACCGGACATACTGACTATGGACAGAGGGTGGAAGCATGATGATGGATCATGGAAAAATGAGTTTGTAGTTGATTGAAGTGGTTGAAAACACGCAACAATACTTGGGAAAGTTTGTTTGGTGACAGAAACGGGCAATTGAGGTCGGAAGTGTACCTAGGAGAGGTTGAGAAGGCGTCCCAGAGCGGAGGATCGCAGAGTTTAATCTCTGTCACCCGCTACACCGACTAGGCTGCTGCATAGACAGTTGCATGACGGATTTTGCAGATTGTACGTCAGTCTGGCCGTCGAATTTGTTGAGTCCGATCTCCAAGAACTGAATGAGGGAAAGATGCTCGTCCATCGGGTGCTTGCATACATGTTTGCAAACTTGCAGATAGGCGATGGGCCAACAACAGCCAACAGGCAACTGTAGGATGGTAATTGAGAACACTTTCAAGTTATGAACCTGAAAAGCCGTCTCAGGAAAAGGGAAAAAAGAAAAGAAATGAGATTGCCACAAGTTCAGTTCAGTGTAGCGTTTGGATCCAAGGCCCAGGGTTTGTTAGTCCCTCTAAAACATGAACCAAGCTGTGCTGTGTTCACACATGGGAGAGACAAGATGGCGATGGTTATACAACATGAGGGGCGGACAACCCCACCAATGCTGCATCACTTGCTCCTGATTAGTTAGTCTTATGGCTGCTGGCAGGCGGAAGATCACGACACCCACGGTTCACCAGGTCCAGCCTTATTCCAAAATGCATGCAAGCGTTGCATAAAGTAATGCACATGCCTCATTATGTGCTGGCTCATGGAGCTTGGGAGCTGTTACTACTTGGCTTGACTGGGACATTATCAGGGCCTCAATCTGTCCTCGTTGCAGGTTTCCGGCCAAGGATCGGTCAAAACATCACGAGACTTCGGCCATACAAGGGATCATGACAGTAACCTCTCTGGCGATGCATAAGTGAAGTATAATTGAGTATCTGATGGTGACAATGTTGACTCAACTTCCATAAGCGGCGTAGCCATCACGACCCTTGGAGTAAAATCGAACACAGGAGGCAGTTCCTCCGTTGCATTGACTCTTGGCAGGAGCACGACTCAAACACGGCTCTGGTACAATGGGATTAGTCTCCCAGACTTACCATGCATCACGAGGAGAAAGTCTGGGCTTAGTAGCTTCATCACACGCTGACGACGCTACTTCACCTCAGCCCTCAGTTCAACGAGCACGGCTTCGAAAAGGTATAAAGCCGGGACATTATTTTGTTCTGGAGTCTCAGTTGTCTCGCATTTCGCAAAGATTTCAAGGAATCCAGAACTTCTATTTCTCAGAACACTACGGGGTATTACGAAACATCAGTATCCCAACATGCATTCGCTCCAGCTTCGCAAGGCTTCATCAGCACTACTGGCTTCTCTGGCCGTGACCAGTTCGGTAACCACCCGACAGTCACCCTCACTCTCTTTAATTGGGCCGATCAACCTTGGAATACCGAGCATTGATATCAGCTCTATTTCCATATCATTTGTCACCTTCGCCGACGAAGTCATCGACATCTCCGGCATATCGATCTTTGGAAACGTCAACGATGGCACAGTCAACTGTACAGCAAACACAGACGAGACTGACACTGCAGTTGTAGGTCCAGTCTCTGTCCCAGCTGAAGGTGCAACCCAGATCAACCTGTCGTTGATTACGTTTGGAGATGAAGTTATAGACTTCTCAAACGTTGCGATTTTTGGAGATGTGAACGATGTGGGATGTGACTAGATTCTGGATCTGTTTCCAATGAATATTTGCGATGTGTAGCTACGAGAGGCGGGTTTCTTGCTGTAGATGATCACGTGTAGAGAATTGAAAATGAGTTGACCAATGTGTACTGCTTGATGCAACATCAACGGTGAACCATCGGCGGAGCAGTCCGTGACTAGACGGTGCCGAACCCACCTTCGGTGTCGGCCGGCAGGGGGCTGCGAGTTGGAAGCCGGAAGGGGACGTCTTGTGAACTCTGGCATGAATGTGAGAAGTGATGCAGGCGAGATACCAGCTCTTGGCAACTTGGGCATTGTGACTCAGACCAAAGACATCACTTGAATGACATTTCGAGCGGCCGGCTCCATAGCCCAAAGCCCAGCTTCGCAAACGGACGCAGCGCTACCCAACGGGTCCTCAGAGGAGTCGAATCGCACGATGGCGCTCAATCATCGCAAGATCTCATACTGTCAGTAAAGTCTCGATGCTGCGGGTTGCTGCGGTTTGCTGACGTGCCATGTGCATGGCATTCTCCCAATTCGGAGACTGGTGTGAAAGAGGACGATGAAGAGGCCGCAAAGTTGCCGGCATTTTCTTGGCGACGGCAGCCAAGCTGGCTACAGTGACAATAGCGCTGCAAGATGCCCAGCATAGTAATGCAAGACGCAGCCCCCAGCGCCGCTTGGATTTGGAACGCCAGTAGTATCCCGCCGGATGTGCGCCCGCGGACGTCTTGCAGAGGACCCCCAAAACTCTTGCGCCATGCCCAAAATGCGGGTGATGAAAGATGCATGATGGCGCAAGCAAACGGAGCGAATTGAGTTTTGGTGGGCAGTGCGCCGAGCCTACGCCTCCAATGCACCTTCAGCTCCTCATCTCACGGCTACTGCGGATGCAGGGCTAGACAGCCTGTAACGAATCAACTACTCACGCCGAGACCCAAGGGTTTGTTCGGTTTTGATAGCGTGTCCAGGTTGTTCCTCACAAGCAATCACTGACGCAGGCTCGGGCCGTTGCCGGTGTCGCTGTGGAAGGTATCACGGCTAGCCTGAATAGGAACCGATGCACCGAGCCTGTCATCCGTCTTTACTTGCGCACAAAATAACTCGAATCATAGCCGATCTTGAATAATGTATTCGGTATAGACACTCATCGTAGGAAACGAGGAAAACCGTCTTCGATTTATTACGCCGACTCGGTCAGTCATGGTTAGGCTCAATGACGGTGTAAGATCTCCAACCCCCATTTTTGCGTGCATGCTCCACGGCATCCTCGTGGCCATCTAAACCGAAAGTCGTGATTTCTGTTCCACTTTCCTGGCCAATTCTCAACTGCTCCTGAGTAATCATATTGATGACCTGATCAAGCGTCTGACGCTCATACATCCATTTGCCGATCAGTTGGATGTTTTTCAAGATAAGAAGCCCGTATGGAAGGCGGCATTTGTCTCCCGCTCCTCCACTCAATACGATCCTTCCACTCTGCTTCATGGCCAAGACCGCAGCTGAGAGGTATAGCGGCGTTGCCAGCTCCCCTGGAGTCCAATCGTTGAAGACATCGGCGCCCCTGTTGTTTGGCGTTGCCATCAGTATGGCTGCGGCGTCAACTTGGTCGTCTCCAGTCATGACGACGGTTTTCAGGCGAGGGTTTGCAAGCTTTTCCCGCATCGCTGCCAATTTACCTTCACTCCGGCCCAACGCGATCACCTCAGCACCAACAGCGAGAGCGATCTCGACCGCTGAACCACCAAATGAACCACCAGAAGGTCCGACAACGACGACCTCAGCAGTCTTGACTCGAGCGGCTTCTAATAAAGCGCCGGCAGCCACGGTATAGTGCGCAATGGTGTGGAGGACAGCTGCGTTGTAGCCCAAGTCGCCGCAGAGACGCTTCTCATCAAGTAGAAAGCAGGTCTCCAGCGGAACCTTTTGATATTGTTGCCAGGAACCGTCTCGCCAAACCCCTCTCATGAGCTTCTGGGCGTTTAAATGACCTCCAGTCATATGACCGGGCATGAGGGCGACATTCGCGTCGTCTCTAGCCCTGATCAAGCCGTCGACGAATACGAGATCACCCTTTTTGAGACGAACGGCATCCGGTCCAACGTCGTGAATGCGT
This sequence comes from Colletotrichum chrysophilum, assembly GCF_026319265.1. Lineage (NCBI taxonomy): Eukaryota > Fungi > Ascomycota > Sordariomycetes > Glomerellales > Glomerellaceae > Colletotrichum > Colletotrichum chrysophilum. Next base: position 122,404 of record NW_026517403.1, on the reverse strand, counting down.
CCTATGCCGGATGGATTTGGGACGAGCGGTGGCGTCAGGTTGAGAGCAGGAAGTTTGCCTGAATGGATCAGGTGGGTATAGGGAGCAACGCCAGTGGCTAGAATCTTGACCACCGCGGTTCCTACGTCCGCATTTGGCACAGGGAGATCCACGACGGAGAGGGGTTTCGAGAAGGAAGAGAGCCAAACGGCACGATTGGTAAGATCAGCAGCCGGCATTTTGTCTTACTGTACAAGTGAAGGCCACGGCGAGAGAGGGAAGCTTCAAAGTAATCTCGAGAGCTTCAGTCTCAGGAAACAGAGTTATGCTGTGCTTAAGTAAATATTCACTCTGAGCATTTCAATTGACCCGGAATCTCGGCAACGAGCTGGGTTCCTCTCGGGGAAGGTTTGGTGTGTCTCGGGCCGTGTCAGAAACCCGATTTCCTGGCCGCGATCGGTTCAAGAGGCCGAGTTCATAACGCAAGGTTCTACTGCGTAAACTTAAATTGTCTTCAGGAAATCTGAGATAGGAGCCTCATTATTATCTGCAGAGCTTCACCTACAAAACTTATCTTCATCATACAAGGCGCGAATTAATTGAGAATATTGGGCAGAAAGGGCACGAGGTAATTCATACATCCTTTCAAAGTCAGTAGACTATATATCTGCGAATTCTCGCACGGTTGTGTATGCATGACAATTCTTCTCGGTCAATTGATGATCACTTCCAATACCAAACTTTTGCACTTTGCTACGAGCTATGGTCCCACCTGCTACTGCCACGGAGGCTACGCAACCAATCGACACGCAAAACGGAAACCTCAGATATCTCCTCCTTTGGCGGCGAAGAGACCACCTACTTGCCGCGCAACTTGGAGTAGATGCTCGTCACGAAACCTCGATGTGACGAGGGATAGCCCCACAGGCATGTCATCCTCACCCTTAAATCCGGGAACATTGATGACGGGCATATGAAGGGCCTGTACATGTTAATGAGGACGACAACTTCGACGAGATACAGGTAGACTTACCGTCCACATGGCGTTGAAGTCTGAGCTACCGGTCCCCGTCCCTTTAGGCGCCACGTCTATGGCACTGGGTGTGACAATCGCCGTGTACCGGTCAGCGATCTCGTCCATCTTTGGTCTCAGCGCCGCAATTTTGTCCAGAGCTCTCAAGTATGCTTTCTTCGACCCTGTGTGAGCAGTCTGTGCAATACTTGCGAGATATTCGCTGATCTGGTCTCGCGAGGTGCTATATTCTCTGTGGAAAGCTACACCAATTTCGGCCTCCAGTATCCCGTTCTGCAGAGAGATTATGTCGTCAAACTCATGAGGTAACGTGACTTCAACAATATGCGCGCCGGCCTTTATGAGGATATTGGCGGCTTGTTGCAGAGCCGCAACGGTACCGGGCCCGGCACTTGGCCATATTGGCGACTTCACGAAAGCAAAAGTTGCCTTATTCAATGATATTTGCCGAGGTGGCTCATCATCACGAAGCCCAAGCACTTTGCTTACTTGTTGAAGGTCAGCAATGCTGCGCGCCATGACGGCAAAAGTATCCAGCGTTAATGACGACATCTTTTGGCCTTCGGGTGAAATGGCGTTCCATGTTGGCTTGAAGGCGAAGACTCCTGTGAATGATGCTGGTCTGATAGTGCTTCCAACCGTCTGAGTGCAAAGAGCAATCGGGACTTGCATATCTGCAACCGCGGCGGCTGAGCCGGAGGAGGAGCCGCCGGGTGTCCTCGAAGTGTCGTGTGGGTTTCTTGTGCCTGGTCCCTCAAAGGTTGCTGTGAATTCCGTGGTGGTTGTTTTTCCTGTGGGCATCGTCAGCGCTTGTTCGGTTGAAGGGACCCTTATCACTTGGTCACTTGCCTAGAATCAGCGCCCCGTTCCGTCTCAATACAGCGACTGACGCTGCATCGCAGAGGGGGGCATCGTTGGCATGGATCGGTGACCCATGGCGGGTGGGGAAATCTGCGTGCGGAGTATTTAAACCCGAAGTCTCCTATCATGAGCAAGAATGGATCTTACCCTCTGTTAGAATGGCGTCTTTGACGCCAATGACGAATCCATGTAGTGGCCCTCTTTGTTCCCGTGGGATCCGGTCAAGCAGTCGAGCTTGTCGAAGGGCCCTGTCTGGCTCGATATGTGCCCAAGCTTTGATATCTCTATCGCGTTCTTGGTATCTCTCAAGAAGCGAGCTGACATATCTTTCCAATGTTTCTTCATCTGCATCGATAAGACGCCGCACTTCGGTGGCCGTCATCCTGAGGTGAGCGGAGCGGTGTACCGGAGATGTCTCCATTGCAATAGCTGAAGAGCAGACCGCGAATGACTGTCTGAAGTTCACTTTGTCAGAGATGGTCTGATATTGTTGAAGGTGTCTGTTTGGTAGATGGCGCTACTTATATATGTTGACTGCCCTTCATTCATCTACCGGATTACATGCCTTCTACATACTGGTATAGAACACCCACCCAATCCTGCCGGTCTATCAGCATTAATGCATCTCCGTGACTGCCATCCGATTTATGGCCGATGAAAACGTGATAAGACTTGTTGGTGCCCACCATTCATGCATTTTCCAAAATGGGACATATGTGACATGATTGTGCATGCGCATGCAGCAACCAACGTGGCAGTCCCACGTTGAATGTCAGCATCAAGCCGGGATCTTGCAATGCTTGCGGGGCTTTGGGGACCAAACATTGGCGACAACAAATTGTTGTGTCAATGCAGCAGCGGAAAACCGTTTGCGAGGATTATTTTCAGAGCAAGGGGTGATGGTTACCCGGAAGAAACATCTCTCTGGAGTCAACGGGTGACATCGCATCCTCAGTATTCACAAGAAAAAACACCTTTCAAGATAGCACCCTGGACAACGCATTGCTTTTGACGCGCTTTTGCTTCGGTACAACCCATTCAATTGTGCAGACCCTCATCCGCGTGAAGGAGATTCATGCTTTAGTATTCTCCGAAATTGCCCTGGCTTGCAAATCAGTCTGCCTATTACTCTACTATATGCTTTTGCTCAGTCATTAGCATGGAAAATCACAGCAACTTTGACGCTTTCTGTTCGTCATACATTTGTTTTGTAGCTTGGGCTACCGGACATTTGGAGACGAAGGGACTTCCTGCCCGGCATTACTATCAAGTAGTCTTAAAGGGAGCAACCCTGGAAGAGAGAATGACTCACATGCAATTTGAGATATATCCGTTTGGATCCATAAATCAATTGCAAGATTGTGACTAAACGAAGTACTAGCACGATTCAGTGTAACCATTCATGTGGACGGCCATGGTGTTTCTAAGCTACTATCATTTGAAAACACTCGCCCGGGGTCAAAGAGCCTAATGCAATCTTTCTAAAGATATCTCCAACCTTGCTTGCAGAAAAGCATCGCTGCGTCTGTTCGTAACTGGATTTCTGTCGCCAAACTGAGGCAGCGATGGACCGTGGTGATGAATCCCATAGACTAAATGAGGAAGAATTCGGAGATGGGAATCAACAGGCTATAGAAGAGCCGTATTAGTGACTGATTCCCGCCCACCCAACCTCTATGCATTCAATTCTGCGCTGGAATTCGAGACACTATATCCCGAAAGGCGTTCCTGCGAAGGACAAGATGACCACCCTTCACCGAAATCAGAACCAAGAGCTCCGCTTTCAGTAAAGTTCTATCAAATTCTAGGCAGTGATAGAGTGATGAAACCATGTCTTGCACTTTGGTCACTCATTCCTCAAACATGATTGGGCATGAAAGAGTAATCCGGCTGCCGCCGCATGGCACAGCCTGGTGCGCCGTAAGCGACGAACGATGCTTCGCACTCTCGAATCCCAGAAAACCTTCGCCTCCACCAGATCCTAGGCTTCCTTTGACGGGTTCGCTGACGGCAGGCCAAGGCGGGATCTGACATGGGTCTCGCGCCCTGGATCGGTCTGGGTCAGCACAAAAGAGCCTTTTCCCGCACTCTTTTAGCATAAGGGAAGCAGGTCCCTCGGCACATCGACGATGCTGACATCAGCACGGAGAATCCTTCGCCTGGAGTGACCGGGGGTGATGACCCGACTGGACAGCGATCCACGACATGTCTTGCCTATTTCGGTGGCTGAGAGGTTGCGCTCGCCTTCCGACGAACTACTAAAACATGGGGGTTGACTGGGGTTGGGTAGTCATCTGATAGGGCTGTTCGGTTGGTAATCCTGAGCTGGGAGACATAAGTTCTTTCCATCAAAACAGCGTGTCGCAGTATGCAGAAATGATTTAAACCGGAGTGGTCCGTCTTGCTTCGGTGTCTCGTCGGTTCAAGACTTCGATAATCTTTCAACCTTGGCTCTCATGGCTCCAGACAAGTTAAACACAACCCAATCAGCTCCAGGACGAGTACCGACTTACCATAAACACTCGTTCAAAAGGCAGCCTCACGTCCTAATGCCGCAAACAAGAGGTCACCGCAAAGTGTATCTAGGCCCTCCCATATACGTAAGAAAACTGCCGGTGATGGAACCTCGGTATTATGGACCAAATTCGGACTTTAGAGGTATGCAGCGTTGGTTTCTGAAGTACAGGCGACAGACTGACTGGCTCATAGCTTTGCAAAAGTTGAAACCAAGATTTCTGGCAGTACCAGAACAGCCTAGTAATACACGGTACTCGGTCCAATTCTCTGAACAACATTCAAGTGCCACTTCATCGTCTTCATCCGTCCGAAGCAATTGCGAAGATGAATGCAGCACAAGTGACAATAGCGATTTGGACACGACGGCCGAAAACACGGCGAGCAACCACTTCAAAAATAAGGGCATTAGTCGGCGGAGTACACCACAAGTTAAAGAATAATAGTACGCATGGCGATATCGCCATTCAGATACCAAGAAAAGGCCAATGGAGCCAATAAAATACGTACATCATCCCTTTTATCCTGCAAGTAGACCAGCATCATACCACACCATCCAAACATGCGGGACAACTTAACCGTTGCCGCTGTTCCTCGCACAGCTTTCCCGAACCTGATGTCTGCAAAACAGCTGTCTTCACCAATGCATCCATACATGTAGTGGCTGTGCGCTAGTCCCGGATATCCTCATTCCGTATCATCGGAGCATACTCTCAACCGTTGTCCCTCCTGTAGCAAGCAAGCTCATGCAGCATATCAACCATGGCTCAAGCCTCGTATATGCACTCTTTGCTTAAAGCTCATGATCATCCATCAATTCTGGCTCGCTTTATGCACTGTGAGCAAGTGCAATGATTGTCGTCTCTGTGCATGTCGCTGGCGTCCGTCTCGTCGATGACTCTCTTCAACGGCCGAGTCGGGGCATCCCATACCAGATCTAGAGATGCTCCCTGGTCTTCTCTGCCGTCATCATCGGAAAGTAATTCAACATAAGTGATCGAAACAGCTGGATCGTTCAACTGGTCTTCGTGAGAGTTAACTGTCTCGCCGGGGAAATCTTCATCGAATCTTTCAGTAGCCAGCTGCAGCAGCTTCTGCCGGAGGTGCATCATATCGGCCTCTTCCGGGAGAGGGTTTTCTTCGATCAGGTAGCTCAAGGCATCAAGGACGTAGACACCGCAGCTGGTGGCATCAGGTTGACGGGGGCCGGTCTGGGAGGTGCCGGTCAGCCAAGAGCAACAATGCCAAAGGACACGAGTTGGAGTCAAGACTTACCAGGTCCTCCATCATGAAAGCATCGCCGGTCAAATCCTCCAGCCAAGGCAGGACATGTTGGCAAATTTTGTAGATCATCTCCGCATCGCCCATCGGGTCGTAGTGTCTGAAAGTGTGCGCAGCGAGGTCGATCTCACCAAGGGTCCAGTGCAGGGGATTGTCGTGGTGCATGACAGCGAAGACGCGCCTCGCCTTGAAAGCGGCCCTGGGAAGTCTGGAAGGCAAGTCGTCATCAATCTTTAGCCATAGGGGGTGCATGAGTAGAGCGTTATTGGCAGCTTCAGAACGATCAAGAGCAGAATCCGCGATGAGCTCTTGCATCAGCTCAATAGTGTCACCCGTCAAGCGCTCTCTGGGTCCTTGCAGCTGAAATATGGCTTCTTCGAATTGCCAGTAGCGCTGTTGTACCAACTTGTCCTCTGCAACTCCCAGATCGGAGCAGTCAGAGCCTTCGAGGTCCAGATGGAGGGGCTCGACTGCATGCTGTCTGTCGTGGTCAACGTGGTCAAGGTCAACGTCCTCGTCCTGAAGGTAGAAGGGTTCATCTTCTCTCAAGCCAAAAGTCTGCTCCTCAGCGAAAAATCCGGGGTTCTCCATTTCAGTAGTGCAGGCTTCGTCATAATGAACGTTGTTCCTGTCCAGGATGCCTTGTATTTCGGCTGTGCCCAACCCACCCTCTTCGCTCAATGAAATGCTATCACCTTCAGTGGGGATAAGATAATTATCAGATCTGCGCATGTTGCTCGTCAGCTGATCGTCTCATTAACATTTTGTGTGGCACCTCACTCGTTGGAATCGTGATTTCCGGATGAGTCGTCATGTTGGGCACGTCTCATCTCGGCAGAAGCAGCGATGCTGGTGTCCCCAAGAAGCTCCGAGGCATTCTCGAAAGAATTCACCTGGTACAGAGCGGAATCTTCTGCCATCTTTGCTGCAGTGCTGAATTTGGTGCTGGATTTGATAGTCCTAGTGGTTCAGTCGCTGTTTTCACTGAGGAATATTCGGGCTGTGACGGCGGCGTGGAACGAGGCGGTCCCTGGCAAACGAAGGAAATCCAAGCCAAAAAGAAGCAGGTCCGACTGACGAGAAAGAAGGAGTTGGTAAACGAGCGAAAGATGAGCGTGGTGCGGAATCGACGTCGAAGTCCCGACTTCCGGGCTCCCAGGCGATCCGTCGAAGTGAGGGACCCGGGTTGGATGGGGTTAAGATGGAGAAGCAGCAACCGATGGTGAGAAGAAACAGCTCCTTCCAAGAATCAAAACAAAACGAGCAAGAGGCAGGATCTGTTAGCTTCATCACTGCTGCCATCGAGACGTCTCCCGTCCCGAAGGAAGATCTTTGTTTGCTTGGCTCAATAAAGGGTGGGGGTTGGCGATGTTATTGAATACTGGTGAAAGGATGAACCCACTAGGATGCATCAGCCTGAAAATCGCAGATACACTCATGATGCCCTCAATTGACCCAAAGTCAAAGGTAACAGCTTCCACAGACTCGTGGCTTTGGCTTGCTGCACACTTGCGCGCACGTATCGGGTATGACTTTCACATCAAAGTTGGGATTCTCTGATTTGAGCCTGGGTGTTGTGGGATGGGGACATGGCACTGGCGGGTTGCAGTTGTTCAGAGTCTATCTGACTAGAATTTACTGTGCAAAGGGACACCGTGAGAAACCGAGAGTACTGTACATTGACCAAACCGAGCCATTCCCGCAACCAAATCCTCCTCAAATTCTCTTCAAACGCCGCGATATTTCACCTTGTCTACCATCTTACAAACCCGAGTGAGCTGGAACGTATTCATCGGCCGTCTCCTCCAATCTCTCCAGGCCAGGAAGGCCTTGGGGCGGGACGAAGGCAGCAAATGCTTCCTCAATTCTTTGTCTTTTGGACTCGCGGCCAGTAATCTCCATCTCGATCAAGCGCTTCTGGCGGGTAATGTCCTTCAGCTTGGCTTCAATATCGGCAAAGCTGTCACTGCTGGCTGGAGTGGGAGTGCCGGAAGCCTTCGACGCCTCACGATCGCGAGGGTCGGATGCTTGGGACTGGATCTTCTCCCAAGATCGTTGCATGCCAGTGCGAAGCTCCTCGATGGCGAGGTCGGCCTCACTCATGCGGTCGTAGGCATCCGACAGCTGGTCGTCAGAGTGACGCAGGAGTTCGATGACGGTGGCGATTCGATCAGCAATTCCAGTAAGCTGAGTGACCTGAGCTTGAGTGGCCTGGACGTGGGGTCTAGAGACGGTCTGGGCTTCATCAGACTGCGCAGCTTGTTCGGAAAGGTTGAAGTCCGTTCCCTGGAAAGGTCGACGGGGGTACGCGCCACCGGCATTGACAGCTTCCAACTGACTTCCTGTGTGATGAACTTCTCCGATGTGACCGGTAGAGTCATCAAAGGCATGGCAGGGACGCTTCAGCAGCTTTTCCTCGTACTTGTCGAAAGCGGCAGAGCTGGGAGTTCGAGACATGAAATCGAACAGAACCCGCTTGCGGGGATCCTTCGCGGCAACGTCGCAGTACGAGGCGGACGCTTCGTTCGGGTTGGGCTCGCGGCCCTTGATCTGCGTAATCTCAACGTCGGACTTCTCGTCTCGGTGGACGCTCGAGTTGTGGAAGACATAGTCTGTCTCTGTGCTCAAAGTCAGCATCACAGTAACACCAACAAAAAGGACAGTCGTGGCGAGCCGGAGGAGTGCAAGAGGGATCCTACCAGGATCACCTTCGCGTCGGAAGGTGCGCTGAGCATGGTCATAGTGGATGATCTGCGGCTCGTGCTGGATAAGTCCTAAGCCCGGAATCTGCTGCTGGGAACAAGTGCCAATGTGAGGAAGCTGCAAGTCGCTGGTTGGGCATTGCGCGATGCTCTCCCTGGAAGGATCGCCGGTGCTGGGAGGCGACGAGAAATCCATTTTTGTGAATGCGAGGAAGGATCTTGAGGGAATGTTTTGTTGCTTTTTCGACACGAGACAGCCGCAGCAACTGCCAGAATGTTCTGGGCGAGTAAATTGCGTGTCAACTCTGGTAGTCAGGCTGCAGACACCGTGGCTGAAAGCAAGGCAAGAGACGTCGGAGTCGACGTCTTGGTGCTCGAATTTCCCCGATTCCCAGGAAAGTGGCTTCACAACCACGGATGTTGAAGGAAGGAAGAAAGTTTCAAACGGAAAATTCGAGGTCTGGAAAGAACTGGAACGCGTCGAGGGGCAGGAAAGGAAGGCCAGTGCCATCGACACCTGCCTTTGACATGAGCAGCACCTTCCCCGAGATTGCAATGGACCCGCATGGGCTGAGGCTCTCGTCACAGCCAGGCAGGTACTGTCTCGGCAGCATATGGAAGGCGAGGACACTGAGACGAGACCTCTCGAGCGAACCCTCCAAAATCATTTAGAAGTGCAGTTTGAAAGAATCGCTGCGTTGGTCATGATAGCATCTTTGTGCATGATGATTCTTTGACCTTGATGAGTGAATGAGAACCAAGAGAACAGAACGTATGGAAACAAATCGAGATTTCAAAGCAATAAATCTGGAAGAGCCTTAAGACTGATGCATTGAAGCGGAAAGACCCTTGCTTGAATAGAGGCTGGAAATATGGAAATAGGGTCAACGTGGCCATCCAAAACACTCAGTGAAGAGTCGAAAAGGCAGAGTTTCATAACTCTGAAGTCTCGATGGGTGATATCAACCTGTCAGAAGCAATAGAGTTCGGGCCGAGCTTCGATGAGAGTGATGTTAAGGCCATAAGCCTTTCGCAATACGCGGGAGGTGATACATGTTATACTTGAGCCGAAGATTGCCATGTCCACTACTGATACCGGCCACAGCGATGGATGGTCGGCCAGCAAGTGTGGCGCCGACTGCCACAAGGACCGAGTAGAATTGGCTACAGACACTCCAGGGTCGAAGATGCCCGCTACTTAGCCTCAGCAACACCTTCCTGAGAACTTGACACGTACTAAAGACTCGGTTGGCTTGACTTTCAGCGAAGGGGCAGTAAACTTTGGGTACCTCACATGCAATGGCGCCTCATATCATTTGATGAAGAAAGATTAGATAGCTTGCGTTGACTGTGAGGAAGACTTCCCCTCGTCAATGTTTCGAGCTCTAGAACTTGAAGACTGTTATCCTGATTCATCGTAATTTCAGAAATCAGGCTCGTGATCTGTTCATGATACTCATGAACTGCGAACTCATACTGAATGTTCTTTGAATGCTTGTTGCCTGAGAGTTCATTGCTTCCATTTCGACGAATCATTTTCATGCAAAGGTCTCCAGCAAAATAGCTTCTTAGGTCTTATCGTCCATCCAGGGCCGGGTAGTGGACCGATGCGGGGTAAATCTGCCGGCAGGTCATCCGGACGGCCGGTAAACCGGTGGTCTCATTTAACCTTTCGAATCTGGCATAGTGTTGATTATCTATCCACTCGGTGGCGGGGCACCGATCGCGGCGACACTAGTCACGTCGAAGATAACAGCCGTCAACAGAGCACATTTTGGTCTCATTTAAGCTTCTATTCTCTGCCTGCTCGTCTCCAGTGCATCATGGTATTTTACACGGGGCGCTTTAGGCATTTACCTGCGAAATCATGCCCCGGAAGCCCCGTCCGTACCGGCCCAAGACAAGAGGTCCGATTGAACTCCACCCCCGGGTACACCCCTATCCCCAGATTTGAACTAATCCCAGGCTTTACTTCGACCACAGGCTGCTTTGAGTGCTCAAAACGTAGGATAAGCTGCGATCGTACGGAGCCGGAATGCGAGAAATGCCAATCCAAAGGCCTAAAGTGCAGTGGGCTCGGCATTCGACATCGCTTCAGCGATGGTATCGCTGCCCGGGGCTTCTGGGTAGGCAAGACAATCCAGGAAGTATTCGAGGGGTGCGTGATACCAGCATACTTCTTTCAGCAACCCGTTTCTACTTTCTAACAGCGGTTAGACGAGATGCCGAACGACAAGTAAAAGCGTCATCCCTGGAGCGGATATCAAAGCCATGCCCAAACAGCGCAAAGCTGTGTGAAGAACTTGGCAGTGAGGAACATTTCCCACAAGACAACGATCAAGTGCTGGGTCATGCGGATATCCCGGCGTCTCCCAGCGAAGTTACTGTTGATGACAACGTTGAGTCTGTGGTAGATTCATCAAACAATCAACCTCTCCTCCAGTTGCAAAGACCGCAGGAATTCGCTCAGACGAGAAACATGGCAACAGCGGGGATAGCACGGAAGCATGGCTGCTTAAGGGTTCAGCCGCCACCTGCCAAAGTCGCATCATGGGCGCTACCTCTTATTCGTCATTGTACGTCTCGTCAAAATCTCTTCATGCCAGTGTTCCTCAAGTTGCTCAACCTGTTGACTGTCTTCTTAGTCTCCGATCATATCGCCGGGGAAATGGTGGCGATAGATGGCTTGCACAACGGGTGGAGGCATCTGGTCCTGCCAATTGCCCATCTAGATCAATTGGTACTAAACTCAGTGTTGACAGTCGCCTCTTTCCATCGATACGGGCAACGCTTATCTCAATCAAAGAGCCTGGATTTCCGTGAGGACTCCCTTCCAGCACCGCCGGGCCTGTCATCTCAGCTATCTGCAAACGCCAATCCTTCAGCATCTCAGCTGTACGCCTGCACAATTGCAGATCTGCAACGCCGAGATCTCGGACACAGCGACCAATCCTCTAGACTTTCCATCTTACTCGCCATCCTAGTGCTGTTGGTGGCAGTCATGGTCACAGGTTCAGATGACTTCCCGCTACTATTTCGCTTACTTGAGTCCGCACTCGAAGCCATTGGGGGAGAAGACAGCCTGGGCGAAGATGAGCTGTCACGTTTTATCGTCCGCCAAGTTCACAAGTAAGTGTTTGTGGATCTTCGCCGCTGGAGAGATTCCGCCTTTTCCGCACCAACAGTTACCTTGCGCCGTCAGGGCTCCAGAGGTCTAAGCTCTGATCACAGCTAACTTTTCCACTTCCAGAATGCGGGTATATGCTGCACCGCTGATCAACGAGCAGTGGGGTATCACAACACTGAGCACTCGCCAGAACATCACGCAGGCGTTTGAATGCATCAAGCACTGCTCTCAGCATCAGCCAGAGCACTATCCGATTACGTCGTTGGTCATGAGTCTCATCCAGCAATCCTACGACATATATCTCGATCAAGCGCGTCGCGATATACTGTCGGTAGCTTCCGTTAGCGACAGCTTTCCACAGTTCGCCGAGTCTATCTGCCGGGTTCAACGATTCAAGGAGACGTTTGAATCTTTCCCTGCTGGCTCGCCCGGTAAACAAGTCCTCATCTGGGCAACCTTTATGGCGGCTTCCGACAGTGTTCTGGAAGAGCATAAATCATTCTTCCGGGAGGTATTCGCATCTTTCTACAAGCGCAGCGGCTTTGAGAATCTTCGCAAAGGCATGGATCAACTTGAACGAGTCTGGAAAAGAAGAACACTGGGCGATAGATGGATCTCATTACTACCACAAGCTAAGGTATTCATCATGTGATCAATGTGAGCCCGATTGCTCTATGACATAAAGCACCATATTCTCGGAGGGTTTTCCTGATTGATCGAGCCATAGGAAGGGAAACCTTTCTTGGGCTACTTGACATTCCTAATAGTGCAAGTAGAACTTTCTCAAACAGCTGATAAACATGGCTTTTCCGGCCGCATATCGTCCATGACGGCCTTGGCAGCTCTGGTACCTTCCTCCATAGCGCAATCAATGAATCCCCTCCATCCTAAGGCCCAGTCCCCACTGGCAAATAGTACATTGCCTTGGCTTTTTCGGAGATCTTCGAGATACTTGAAACTGTAGCCTGGTGGAAAATTGCACCATGTTCCTCGTGATAATGAGTTGGCAAGCCAATTGTGCCAAACCTGGATAAATATTAGTAAAAGCCCAGCTCAGTCCGCCATAGCGAATATCTACGCAATGGGGACATACCACTTGCTTGACATTCATTTCTTGAACTCCTTGAGCGTCGGACAAGAAGTCACAAACATCGTCTTTCGGGTTGGAAAAGTCTCTGTTAGACCCGAAGAACACTCAGGCAGTGATGATGACTTACGATTCTTAGTCTGCCCTGCATACCTTGGATAATCGATACCCTCAAGTACACAGCCGGGAGCATAGCCTTCATAACCGTGACAATCGTGTCACTCAAGTAAGTTATCATTTGCTGATGACATCATCAATATGTATGTGGCTGCTGACGGGAATTCTGTTTCACAGCTTCTTGATCATAATGGGCATCAACAACGCTCCGTCACGACTGGCTTAGGGACTAGCCAGGGACAATGCCCTGCCATTTTCTATCGCTTTGCTCCGGATCAAGTCCAGTTTCCGGGCACCGATCAACGCTATTTTCCTTCATTGTGGCGGCGGAAATGGCGATAGGTACACACAGTCCTCTTTACAACATGCGACAGTCTGGCTTGTCCGCAGGATTGGTAGTCTTTGGGAGTGACCACGCTTGAGCAATCGTTTGTCTCGGCGATGTAGCTTTCCAGATTGAATACTTCATTCCTGTGATAATGTTATGCAATCCAATGCGAGGGATCTAGCTGGCTCTCCATGGTACTGACGCTAGGGTGACAGCTTCTGGTGAGTGGGCGCGATTGCTTGCCCGACAATCGTGCATTCAGCCTTGTTAGGTTTGGTAAACCTATTAACATTGCGTCGGCTATTTGGTCGTCCTTGGTTATAATCATGTTGTGGTAAGATCTGCGCTTTTTCGGTCAAGAGCGTTGGTTATTAATATTGTCCTGCTGATGCAGCTTTCCTCTCTATGTCCCCATAACAGCCAGTAGCATTTGTAAGTGTCTACCTCTGAAGATGATTCCATCAACCTTTCGATTACATGTAACTAATAATACAAAGTGAATATGAATTGGGCTGTGTTAATCATCGGAGCGTTGGTGCTCATTAATTTGGTTGACTGGGTGGCTCGGGGCAGAATTTACTACTCCCTGTGAGCAACCTCTTTCCATACAGTCGGATCGTCTTCATTTCAAGAAATTCACTTCTTAATGATACGACCTTTTCAAACAATGTTTCGCTATTTCAGATTCATTCGGTATGCGTTTGACCAGCTGAGGTACCTCAACTTAATCAAGATCACACCCTTGACATGGCTCAACTTCTGATTCGTCTATCGCCATGCCATGACGAAAGCAAGCAAATCAGCTATTTATCTACAATACCAAGACAATTTTAATGTCCACTTCATCCCAAAATTCATTCAAACTTCCAACTCGTGATCAAGCGGCGTCTCCTGAGCTCTTGCGGATCCAGGCCGATAAGATTCGGCATCGTGGTTGAACCCGACTGCCGGCGGAACTAACCCACCAGGTCAAAACCCTCGCATCACTCTCACAGGGGTTTCACAGAAGTTCTGAATGCCCTCTCAAAAATCATTCATGGAATGCAGGCTTGATGACAATCTTGACGCGCATCGCCTATTTCATGCAGATGTTCGCGTTCGGATTACACACGAAGCATCAAAAGGCTTAGAACCAGAATCTTTCTTCAGAACAAGGTGTAATCTCGGCTCTTGAAACATGTTGCTCACTTAGTAGGACTATTGGTGGCCGTGATGTCTTGCCTCTCGGTGTGCTATTTTGCGTCATGTCCAAATCGCGATCCATTAGCAAAAGTCACATGCGTCCGACACTACTCAACTCGATTCGGGTATCCCATAACCTATGCCAAATGACTCATGGTTCAACCCTAGTGTCCTCCAATTGACAGGGTATCTTTTTGTGTTGCTCCGAACTCCGGTCAGAAACTTCATGTTGTCTAGATAGAAAGTCTCTCGGTCTCGGACGGTAAGGCAAGCCGATACACGGAATCAACTCCACTATTATCCGCACCACTCGGCGAAGCGATGTCAGACGTCCGTCCGTATGGGTCGCTCAGCATGGACAATCTAATGTCGGGTCGCTTGGATCTATCGTGGGGCATCTTTCACGGTAGCGCCGGGCGTGACTTCTGGATGGGATTCCGCTTGTTTTCTCCCCAATAGCCTTATAAATAGGCTCTAGGAGTCCCCTCGTTTTTCAGATGCAGACTCTCATTTTTGGTTCAAGTCATTCAAGATACTCTTTTCTTTCGCCTCACAACAGCATAGTCCGTCACAATGTTCCTGGAGCCCTCGCTACCTCGGGTTGGGGTGCTTGTGGCACTCCCAGTCATCTACTGGATTGGTTGGGTCGTCTATGCACGCACATTACATCCCCTCAGCAGAATCCCCGGGCCTTTCCTTGCGACGGTATCACGGTTGTGGTACATGTTGAAGATTTGGACCGAGGACGTCGAAAAAGATGAAAGAGCCCTTCATGAGAAATATGGTCCACTAGTCAGACTGGCACCAGACGAGATCTCATGCTCAGAGTAAGTATATGGAGTCTTAACGGGTTCTTGGTTTACTCGTGGCTGATATACGTTGCAGTCCTGAGGCATTTGCGGACATTTATCGCTTTTCCAACGCGTTGGATAAAGCCCAATTCTACGAGCCCTACAATACAACCGGTTTCAGCCCTCACGGCGATGTCTTCTCTTGCAAGAGCGACAAGAAGCATGGCCAAAGGCGAAGGATCACGAGCAGTGTATACTCCATGAGCAATGTTTCCAAGTCCGAGCAATACATCGACACTTGCAGCGACCTCTTGACCGAACGCTTGGGACAGTACGCTGACTCAGGAAAGCCCTGTGATATCGGAGAATGGCTGCATTGGTGAGTGACCATCACCACGTTTTTAACAAAGTCTTCACACGGTCAAGAAATCCGGACTAAGTAGTGCAACAGGTACACCTTTGACATCATTGGTGAACTCTTCTATGGCCGAGCTTTTGGATTCGTTGATGAGGGAAAGGACCAAAATGACTGGATCAAGTCTCTCGACAAGATGATTCCCTTCGTCTGCCTGATGGGTGTGGCGCCGCCGATCCTGCGCCCTTTCGTTGGCATTGGATGCATGCTCACATCTGCAGGCAAGGAGATTGCCAAGGGAGTGTGAGCTGATAGTCTGGAATTTCATGAAGCGTACTTCAGCTGACACCTGGTGCTAGAAAGAACATTGGCGAGTCTTCTGCACGCCTCATGAAGGATGCGTATGAGTCGCGCCTCGAGGCCCCCAGAAACGACATGGCACAGCAGGTCTTCTCCATCTACGAGAAGAGTGGTGAGAAGTTCGACTACCGCTGGGGAGATGTTGAGCAAGAGTCTTACGGTGCACTCTTTGCTGGCAGCGACACCACTGCCATCGCCTTTCGCTCCCTGTTCTATCACCTGATGCACAATCCGGAGGCGTACCGTAAGCTGGAGGCCGAGGTTGACCAAGCCGTCAATGAGGGTCGTCTCAGCATGCCTCCCACATACAAAGAGGCGAGCCAACTTCCCTACCTTTGCGCGTGCATAAAGGAGGCTCTTCGTATCCATCCTGGTGCCCAGCTATGTAAGTCGTCTTGCTTCATGATTCGGGTGTGCCTCTGACAAACCAAACACAGCTCTGCCTCGTATTGTGCCCTCTCAGGGCATGACGCTCTGTGGACAGTTCATCCCGGGTGGCTATGTTGTTGGCATCAACGCCGCCGTGCTGCACTTTGATAAGAAAGTATTTGGTGCAGACGCAGAAAGTTTCAACCCTGACCGCTGGATGGATCAGTCTCGTGCCAACTACATGGACAAGTTCATGATGGCCTTTGGCGGCGGCACACGTACGTGCTTGGGCAAGAACATTGCCTTGATTGAGCTGCACAAGCTTTCTCCTCAGTTGGTGTGGAATTATCGGTTTGAATTCTACGATCAAGCCAAGACTCAGTGGCACACCAGAAACACCTTCTTTGCCAGACAAGAAGGCGTGGTCGCGCGAGTCAAGCGTAGGAACCACTGAAACCACGAATTAGATTTAGGAAGACGGGGTTATTGCTAGTCTTTTGAATTTGTACATCTCTTGTCGCGTTAGGCGCTGCTGTTTAGAGATCCTTCGTCGGAGCATCACCTTCAGCTTTGCCAGTTCCATATTTCTTGACCTTATTCTTGCTTGCGTCCTTGTCGGCAATAAATACTTCGACCTCCTTGCTGTCCATGTACTTTGCAACGTTGTCCGCTTGCCACTTCTTGAACGAGAAGCCCACGCCCCTTCATAGGACATCGGCGGTTAGTGTTGTCATGTCTCCTAGCAAGTGTTAGGACTTACTCGTGACTGTAGTCTTTGTCATTTGCCTGATCCTTGTGGTACTTGACCTGGATGAAGTCGCTGTCGACTGTTCCAGGGTCCAAGCTCAGGCTGACGAGCGCGTTGATGGTCGCAGTCTTTGGGATCAACTTGAATGTCCAGCTTTGTTCATTTTTGAACTGGATCAAGTCGCGGTCGTTCTTGACGATCTCGTATCCCTCGTTCTTGCTGGCATTAAAAAGCTTGGGCAAGGCGAACCACTGTCCCGCCATCTTGTAGCGATCATTGGCGTAGACAAATTGGTCATCGTAAACACAGTCAGCAGTGTAGCGCTTCACTCGGTCGACGGTCGGCTCCATGGAGTACAACGCAATAATATCATCGACCAACGCTTGTCGAGCTGGTGAAAGAGGCAATGACTTTGATGGATCAGGGCGCCAGTCCTCAGACGTGGATGTTTGGCGGACTTCGAATTCTTCGCCGGGCGTTGCGGAGGTCTTTCCGGGGAAATTGATGTGAGAAGGTTGCGAGGCCATCTTGCGTGTTAAGCTGAATGCTGGACTTATGGTTGGTGAACGTGGGAAATTTGAAATGATAAAATGCGACCGTCGGAGGAGAATCATGTCTTCAAGAAGGTCAACAATTTGACCAAGAGCTGTCGCAGATATTTCATACATATATACACAACAACTCATCCACATCCGACGCAGCCGCAGAACGGAGTCATGACGCCGTCGACTTATTGACTGGCAGACCATGGCGTAACAGAGCGCATCCCTTTCACGGAAGCCACGTGGAACTGGTCCCAATGCGGTGGTTCTTGCTGCGTTGTGGCGCATCTGAAATTCCGTAGCACTGACGTCAGCCAAAATGAGATGATGCACGAGACATTTTGCTGATGAGCTTTGCTTCCGATCATCGATTTTATCCTTCATGTTCTTCTTTTCGATTTGTTGGACTCGATCAAGTTGTTTGACTACAAAGATTCGTCGGAGAAACGAGGATGCTCATGCTTGAAGTCGACAAGGTATGGCGTGCAACAAGAATCAAGCATGAAGAGACACTGCCGAGAGATCTTCAAGAAGTCGTACAACGGCAAGCGTTCTGCGTCCATATTTGGAGGGGTAAGTAAGTCAGACCATAGATCATTGTCAACTTTGACTCGATGCGTCTCACTATGTGAGGTTGGGACAAGCACTCTTCTTGATACGGAGTCGCGGTGCAGCATCCCACACAATTAGGCGAGTTGATTTGTGTAAGCGATACGACTCTTCTATCATCGTGCGACTCCCTCCTCGCATTTTGGGATATGGTAGAGACCACGGACTCTCAATGTCTAATGAGATAAAGGAGTGGGCATCGCTGAGCCGCATTGGAACACGATGGGAGGTCTGGCTACTCGCCGGACGCTCCTAATAGTCTTTGCGTGTCAACACTGGCACTTTCCCGACATTAAAGACATTTCGACTCCTTCTGGATCAAAATGTCTAAATGTAATCAGCTTGAACCGGCATTTGCAACACTCAGCTCGAGCATCACTGCGGGATACGACGAGAGTGGCTCCATGATTCAAGGGGATCTGCGTAATTTCCACACCTCTTACATCCCACCTGCCAGCGTCAAAGACGAAGACTCGGCAGCTACAGGAATGCTGAAGATGGCGTTGGTCAATTTCTCGACATGTGAGGCTGCGTCTGTGTGAAGCAACGACAATCAAGATCGTGAAAAACTGTCGTGTTGACGATCGGCCCGAGGTGACTACCTGTTCGAGCACGCAACCAAGCACCCCGTCGGTCGGCCAAGCCTGTCACCCCATTCGACTATTCACGCGACTCGCCAGACACCGCGTGCTTCTCCACGGGGAAGAGGAAACGAGAGTCATGCAAAGCAGGATGCGAGGGAACAATCCCCGGACTGATTGGACTGAAACCCCACCTGTTCGGCCCTTCTCCATGCTCCAATTCGGCCGAGTTAACGTCATCCCCAGAAAATTACCAAAGAAGCCAATCGAGCCGACTCTTTCCCCTCAATAAACACAACGCTCCGAATACTACATTGCGAGCCGACGATCTTCAACGCTCTACCTTCGGCTCGGGATTGTTTACCCCGCAAATACGCGGAGCCAGGCACCGCACGCGGCAAATGTACCGGCTCCGCAAATCTACCCGGCAGCGAGTTCGGAATCGAGACTGATATAAATGCTCAAGAGCAGCAGCAGCGATGGAGGCGGCACTTCAGTTCTTGTGGAGCAACGCCTCCTCCATCATGCAGCTCCGGACCTCTCACGCCCTGACCGCCATCTCGGCGCTGGGTAATCTCGTCGTTCAGAATATCTATGCGTTGCCCAGCACCTCTATTGAGACGCAACACGGCATAGTGAATGGCTTCACGGATGCATGGGCACCATCAGTCGCGCAATTCTACGGCATCCCCTACGCCGAACCGCCGGTTGGAGACCGTCGATGGCTTCCTGCCCTGCCGAAGGAGTCCTTCGGGAGCCTGGACGCGTCGTTCCGGCGACCGTCTTGTCCGCAGACGGATCCTCCGGGAGGCGGAGGCGCATGGAAAGCGGAGTTCTTGATCCGGCCCAACAGCACCAGCGAAGACTGCCTGACTCTCAACGTATGGGCCCCAGTCGACTCTTCGGAAGCTCTTCCAGTCGTCGTATGGATTCACGGCGGTGGTTTTACTGAGGTCAGCAACCCCTTGAAACCTATTTACAATTGTTGTTGACTTTGAGATTTAGGGTAGCAATGACATTGCCTACCAAACCCCGACTCGATGGGTGCAGAAAAGCCAGAAGCATATCGTTGTCGCCATCAAGTAGGACTTTTTCTCTCAAAAGCCGTGTGTATCTTACTGACCTTGGTGTAGCTACCGTCTTGGGCTCTGGGGATTCCCCAATGCTGCAGGTCTTGACCTCAAGGAACAGAATCTGGGGCTTTTGGACCAGCGTCTGGCTGTTGAATGGGTCCGGGACAACATCGCCAAATTCGGCGGCGACCCTGAGCGCATCGTCCTCTGGGGTCAAAGTGCCGGCGCCGCGTCGGTCTCGTACTACCAATACGCATACGCCGAGGACCCCATCGCCATTGGTTTCATCAAGAACTCGGGATCACCGTTCATCCCCATCGGAAGCGCCGACACGACACACTCTAGCTTCACGTCGCTGGCGACCGCATTCGGGTGCCAAGATGATGAGCTGGCATGCTTGAGGAAGGTTCCTTTCCGGGACATCCAAAAGTATCTCGGCCAAGCCAGTAATCTGACGTTCAACGTTGTCGTTGACGAGAGAACCAAGTTTTCCGACTATGCAGAGCGCACCTTGAACGGAAAGGTCGCCCAAGGGCCCTCGATCGTCGGTTCGACCAGGGATGAATGGAACTTCAGCGGTAGCTCTGAAGCTCCACCAACCAACGGCTCCGATGTGGTGGCCGACAACTTGTTCGGGTGCCCGGCGCACTACGAGACTGGACTGAGGAACATTGCCGGTCTCCGGACGTATCGCTACATGTACTCGAGCAACTTCACCAACATCATGCCCGGAGGCCAGGGGGCGTTCCATTCGGCGGAGCTTCCTCTAATTTTCGGGACTCACGACATTGCGCGTGAGAATTCTACCGCGTTTGAGTATGAAGTCAGCGACGAGATGCAGGACTTGTGGCTTTCCTTCATTGTGGATCCCGAAAACGGACCGACGAGTGAAGGCTGGGATGCCACGCCTTTGGGAGGCCTTGAGACGACCCAAACGGGTATCGATATTGGTTACCAAGGAACTCTTGTGCAGCCATTTTCCTGGGCTGCTTGGGAGACGGCATGCACCAACGCCACTGTTGCCTGATTGCCGATTTCCATGTAATTCTTAGCACTTGTGCAGTGTATCCGTATATATGTCAAACCCCCAATACAGGCACATCTTTCATCAAGAAGGCTGGATGAATGAGAGCATATGAGATAGTCAAAGGTAGGCCTAGACCGGGTTATCTTATTTTAACGACCTGGACACCCCAGAGAACCATACGCCCGTATTCGGTACTCAATGCCTCGGTATCGCAGTCAATGCGTCATCGCGATTGGAAGCTGAATGAGGGCAATCCCAATACTTGAGAGGCCAATATTATTCAGCATCATGATGTTCATTAGTCTGCGACATCAAACGTTTCTCTGCCAACGACAGAAGGAGAGAAGGCAGAAGCAACTGCATGGGATGAGACTCATGATTCGAGGGCTGAGTGAGAAGGCGGTGAGGTGAGACAAAGAGGTTCCTGGATGAGGGGAATAATTGACGCGAATTGATTGGCGGGCGGGTGTTGGTTGGCTGGAACCAACAATTTGGTGTGACCAACGCGTCCACGTGCAGGACAGAATGGCGCGATGGAGCCAATCAAAGGTGGGCGCTTTTGAGTAGCGGGTCGTCGGGAGACGGGCCAATGGTCGGGCGGCAGGTGGAACGGTGCTCGCTTACTTAGTACTATGTAGCGTGGTCGTCCACCTGTTTCCTGGCGCATAGCGCTGGATGTGGTACGTGCGCTGTCGTTTTTATTTTTGTCTGACAAATGAAACGGCGAGAAAGGAAGGTGCAGTCCTTCCTTGGGTACGGAATGGATACGTACTATCGGTGAGCGAAGCGTGGAAGGTGGTGGTGGTCCAGTTGGAGTGCGTGGTTCCAGGTTCTGATGGGAGGCAGGCGTGGCGTGGCAGGACAGACAGGGCAGGTGGCAGGTGGGTTTCCCTCCACTTTCTCCCACCTGAAATGGTCCCTGAAGAGTGAGGTGTGCACCTGGTTCGCCTATTTGTTGATGGAAAGATGGCCTCAGGTCATTCCCGTCCCATTTTCTGTTTTCTGCCAGAGAACCGAGAGAGAGAGAGAGAGAAGG
Source organism: Colletotrichum chrysophilum (assembly GCF_026319265.1). Lineage (NCBI taxonomy): Eukaryota > Fungi > Ascomycota > Sordariomycetes > Glomerellales > Glomerellaceae > Colletotrichum > Colletotrichum chrysophilum. The sequence goes on along the minus strand of NW_026517403.1, from coordinate 100,702 downwards.
AGCAGCCAACCTTGGAACAGGCGGGACGGGAAGCGAGTGGCAGGAGCCGAGCAGCCTGAGGTCCAGATCCATCATCCGGATCCAGTGCCTTCCAACCTAGGTTCCCTTTCCCTTCTTTCCGCCCGTCCCTCCGTGTCTAGTCCTCCTTCTTCTTCCTGATCTCCATTCTCCAAGCAAAGCATCAATTGGATCCGCAAGGCCACGGCAAGGTCACGGTAGCAGCGGGCAAGGAGGGGAATCCACGTCTCTTTTTATTTGTTCCTGCTCGTCGCTCGTCCCCCCTTTTTTTCCCTTCCCCCTTCCCTGTGTCGTCCCTCTTCCCCCCTCCCCCCTCCAGTGTCCCGTCCCCCCTTTGCTGCTCTGCTGCTGCTGCTGCTGCTGCTGCTGCTGCCTCGCCCGTACGTACCGACCGCGTCAAGGTCAGGTCAGCAGTCAGGTCAGTCAAGTCAGGCCAAGTCAGTTCAGGTCTCGCTCGTCCCTCCTCATCCCTCCCTCCAGCTCCTCGTCCTGTCCTCCATCCATCCTTCCACCCCCGCCCATCCCTGCTTCTGCTGTTGGTCCCGTCTGTTGGTTCTGTTTGCAGTTGATTCTTTTTTGCATTTCAGCCGCTCCGTTTTACACTTTCTTTGACAAAGAGGATCGAACCAACACGCCTGAACCCGGGCTGGACTCGACTACCAACAACGGATACAAACCAACAGCCAACGGCCAACGCTCTCCACGTGTCATCCCATCGGATCCTCCCATCATTCCAATCCCATCATTCCAATCCCATCTCATCCCAACCCTTCCCGTCCCTATCATCCCGTCATATCCCTTCCGTCGCCATCCCTTCCCTTCCTTATCCCCCCCCTTCTCCGCTCCGCCTTGTCTGTGTCGCCGCCGCCGCTGCCGTTGCCGTCGCCGCCGCCGCCCCTTACCTTACTCGTGCCGAGTTGCTTTTCTTCAGCGCGCAGGGCGGGAATAAAGGCAACCTGACCGAGGCTGCGCTGCGCTGCGCTACCATCACGTTGCGCTGCTGCGCGCTGCATTGTATTGCACTGCACCGCACCCACCGGCACCCGGCGCACGCGGCGTGTTTTGGACGTGGAAGGGTGCGAAAAGCGAAAAGCGCGGAGCGTAAGGCGTGAAGGGGGAAAAAAAAGAGGGAGCGTCGGTCGTGTCTCGCGCACCGTCTGCCGTCTGACGAGTCTGAGGGCCGCGCCTGCATCTGCGACTGCGTCCTCCAAACCAACACAAATATCTGCGGAGACTGTTCCGCAGAGTGAGACATGATGCGGATGCCCGCTGCTCCCGTCTTCGTCGCCGCTGCATCGCCCGACGCCGCCGTTGCAGCATCCGCCGCTGCGGATTCCCGACCGACTGCTGCTTCCTCTGCCACGGCGTCGCCTGTCAATGTGCTTCACGACGCCGCGTCCGACGGATCCGAACCTTATTCGTCTTACTCATCATCACCCTTCATGTCTGTGAGGAGAGCAACCAACAACACAGGAACCAACAACGCTGCCGCTGCAACCAACACCAACAGCACCAACAGCACCACCAGCATCGGCACCAACAGCGCCAACGCCAACGCCAGCACCAGCACCAGCACCAGCGTCGAGCCGCGCCATCCTACTCACCGCCGTCTGGCCCCGGCTCCACCGCCACCTCCACCGCCAACTGCCGCCAACAGCCGCCATCCCGACGCCCTCAGATTCCCGCCGTCGCCATCGCCAACACCATCGCATCCAACCCTCACAAGCAGCAGCAGCAACTACAGCAACGCAAGTCACACTGCTTCCGAGAGGCCGTCATGTCGTCCCGCCGCCCCCAAACCCGGCCAATGTCCCGTCATGGCATTGCAGAACGTCCTGTGCGATGACGACGTCGATGCAGCTGCAGATGCCGCACGCCGGAACGCATCACGCCCGAGTCAGCCCCCGACGCCGCCCATGATGCACGATGTTTCCGTCTCCATCTTGCCCGTCCCGGTCCCGCATCCCGCTGCGAGTCATGTTCTGCATCCGGGCCCGATGCCTTCGTCATTAACTCTCAATCCCATCCTGTCCGGACATGATGGCCCCGACCCCATGATTGTCGCCCGGCCAAACCCTTCTCATGTTGTCATGACTGCCCGTCCCCAACTACAGCCCCGTGTTCAGCCGACCGATCCCGGCTGCAAGACGTGCCAGGTCCGCAAGATGCCGTGCGACGAGAGTCGCCCAACGTGTAGGTCCCATGTTTTGCAGTTCCCTCGACGTGGTGTGCGTGTCAAATATTGTGGCGTACATACTAACGCGCTCGGACAGGTCTAAATTGCTCGCGCATGGGCATCAACTGTTTGGGCTACCACGACTCGCCGCCGAGTCATGTCCAAATGACACAGCCGTCGGACCGTCCCGTGCCGGGGCCGTCCGTGGTCTCCAATACAAGTACCTCTAATGGTAACGCCAGTGCCAGCCGCCAGGAACAAGAGGAGTATCTTTACTACCTTCTGGACCACTACCGCCACACTAAGCGCCACTGCATGTGGGATCTCATCACTCTCGACTTCAACGAGCACTTCCAGGCCAAGATGCGCAAGGAGGCCTTGCAGATGATCAAGCGGAGGCGTTTCAAGGACAGGGAGTGAGCAGCAACGCCATGGCTTGACTCTGATGAAGCTGACTGACTCTGTAGAACAAGGGAACCTTCACCAAACGAACCCACCACCGCAGGTGTGCAGCTTCCCCCTCGACCAAGACAAAAGAAGCGAGGCCGACGCCCAAAGTTCAGCCCGACAATCCCGCCGAATATGAGAGAATCGGGCACCGAATCAGGCACGGGGTGAACACGAAAAGCACCTTTTGGATCAGTCCGTTTACGTAAGCTTGCTTCTGGCAACGGCGGAGCCCTTCTGTCTCCGGGCCGGCGATAGTTTCAACGAACGTGTTTACTCAGCCTAGCGTCTTTGCACTGTAAAATGCTCAGCAACCGCAAACGAACCCCATAGTCAGCAGAAGCGACAAAGCGTTCGGAATCTGCCAGCGGCGGTGTATCAACATGACTGGAAGGCAGTCTCGATGAAGGAAGTCAAGGTCAGCAGCCGAACTTTATCGACCGTATTGTCCGTCGCATAGGCCGCTCTGCAGACCTAGTGGACATGCGATGGACAATCCGAACGCCCAGCAGGAGGCGTTGTTCGACTCGAGCAGTTGCGAGAGTGTTATTTTGGGACACGGAGTTGATTGTAGGAAGGCTTTCTTGGGATGAGAACCGAAGCTGCATTTATGCGCAGACGCGGGTGAGCAAACGTGTTGCTATTCGCGGACTGAGGCGATGTCGTTCAGGGTCGGGGTCGGGCTTACATGACGATCGCGGCTCCGTGGCTGTGGGGTCGTGGGGGCCGCAGGATTCGGATTCCGCCCTGCCATCACCATTGACCTCTTCTCCAGCGGCCCGACAAATAGACCCGACAGATGTTTGTCACAGGCGTGTCCTTACGTCGGTGGACCACGGCACGCTTTGGTCGGACTCTTGCTTCGCAGACAATCGGGTCCGGAACTTTCGCCCCGCACATCTACCCAACTGCACAATCAGCCTTATTCAGCCGTCCCACCGCCACATTCTATTTGCAGTCGCTGGCAAGCTCAATTTGCCATGTTTGAGCAGACTTCGGGTAATGCCAGGATCGGCATTCAAGAGCGGTCGATGACATCGGTAACTGCAAGGACGCGAATGGTTTGTTGGAAGCATTCATACATACTTGCCGCATGGCGCGCGGATGGCCTCGCTTGTTTGAACCGCATTCGAGTGCACGCCATGCTTATCAGCCAATTTCCAGATAGGCTGGTGGATACGACCACATCACCCTTTTGCCATGCAATGTCATGAGATAGCAAAGGGTAGCATTGAGGGGGTTCAATGGAAGTGGAAGATAGCATCTGGGGAAATACAATTGGATAACTTCAGAAATGTCCACGCCGCATTTTGTGACTGTCACCTCGTAACCACACCTCGGCGCTCGTGATCCAAAAGATGGAAGTCATAGCCAAGAGGTACTTTTGTGTGCAACCACGGCCAACAACGAGCGTTGCTGCTGACAGCGGATAAGGGGCGCAGACAGGTGGCGAAAGACTGGCCGAAAGGCCTCAACGTCTAATGGTTGGCAATCCAGCAGACGCAGCAGCACAGAGCGAGAGCCTATTGCATTGTCACACACGCACAAAACGCGGGTAAGCGGCTGTTGGTTGTGCCGCGGTCATCACAAGCGGCGGCGCATGGCGCGGGCGGCGATTGGTGGAAGACGGAGTCGCGACCCGCGCGAAGACCGGGCGGCCGCGGCGCAGCGCTGGGCGAAGCGGGGGGTGGTGGGAAGAGGAGGACACGAAAGTCACGCTGGAGCCTACTCTCAGAAAAGAAGGTCGATAAAACTGAGAAAAATACTGGTGGTGCAGAGGGACTCAAAGTAGAAGCTCGTCATCTCGGTTGCGGTGGTTAGCGTGCTTTTGGAGGGCACGGGTCGTGATTGGGTGGGTGCGTTGCGGGAGAGGCTTTTCGGGCCGAGAACGGTGTGTTTGCTGTGATAAAGTTGGGCGTGCCTGGTCACTGCAATGGCAGAATGGCAATGCGTCAGGGGAAATTAGATGGGAGAATCGGGCTACCAGACTCCCTTTTGGGTGTTTGCTTGTTGGTTGTTGGGGCGTGTGTGATTGGTTTGAGTATCACCGCTGCAGGTGAGCCAAGGGCGTGGAAGAGGATTTGTGGGGTTTGGGACTGTTCAACGTACCCCGGTTCCAACGACGGGTTTTGATAGGGGAACCGACGACATGGGTTTGGGGGCTGTTGCTTGGCGGTGTTGGTCCTGCTGTTGAAAGGCGTTCCAACATCCAGGAGACGGGTTGCTGGGCGAGGCTGGGGTCTGTGAGAGATTGGCAAACATGTCAGGAGCTGGTTCCCACGAGGCCGTTTGCTTCTCAGGCGGTCTTGGTTGCTTTTTCGAACCCGAGAGTCTGGTAACGGAATCCTCCTTTTTTTCTATTTGGGATGTGGCGAGGTCAGAGGTTGTGACAACTCCGCCCTGGATGCAGCTTTTCTAAATGAAAGGGCCTCGACCTGGACAACAACAAATTGCATTATTTCCAACGTAGGGAGACAATATGTCAAGGCCTTTTTCTCAACTCTTTGTCTTGATCTCGCAAGGGGCGAAGCAGGTTCCGGCCCGTTGCTGCGCCGGTTATGACGGTTTCTCTGGACACCACTGGCGTCATTGGGCTTTCCACTTTACAAAAGCTGCTGCAGTGACCAACCAACAATGCGGCCAGTTTTAGAGACCAACCCCCGTTGGTGCCGGCTTTGTTCGAGAAACCAACAGCCTGGCTCCAAACTCTGATTCGCCAAACAAGCAGTTGTTCTCCATTGTTCAATAGAACCCGGAACCCTGGACCTGACTCCATGAGTCCTCAGCTTTCCGCTTGTGGTGTTCGCCAAGTTGCCCAACGCCCGCGCCACCAACCTGGACACTCACACACACACAAATTCTATCCCTCTGTGCCCCCGTGACCCCGTGTTGCTGTGCCCGTTGGGAGGCTCGCAAACTGTTGGAAGTGAAATGAACGTCACCGGGTATGTTACCCACAGCCCATTTGCAAATCCTGCTGTCATCAGTGGTGGCCTGGCGATTTGGAATGAAGGTGCCGGCCCCCCCTCCCATCTGCTTCCAACGATTGGGACAAACCCACCCTCCCTTGCTTCCACGAGGCAGCGAATGAAGTCCATGCCCCTTCTCGAAATCTCCCGTCTCTCCTCCCCCAAACTGGATTTGCACTGCCAATCGTGCTCTACTTTGGAATTGGCTCATCTGCCTCGCCGCACGCTGGGCGTCCCTGAGATGCCTTGTCGTAGCCTTACCCGTTGGAGGACAACACCAGGCCCAAAGCTAGGAGTCACAAGGATTTTCTTCTTCTCGACGTTGGGTTTGCTGCTGGATCTGTTCTGCGCCTCAGTTGATGGATTCGATTATAAGATGTGTCTGTTCGTCGTGGTTGAGATGTAGGATTTCCGAAAGACAAATCAAGCTCTCAACTCCTTCAGGATCATTAAGACTCACTCCTGCCTTTGAATCGACTACCAGACACACACGGCATCCCGGTCTAGCTTGAATTCCTACCGCCACAACTGCCCCTTTTCCTGATTCTGCCTACCACCTCTGACACGGGTTTCAACCACTGTACCTGCAAGTAAGATAGACAACTGGATCCTTCAAGCCCTTTGAGAAGTTACGAACGCTGACATGCAGCCAACACAGTATCAAATAACCACTACCACACACTCTTCCAAACCGTTCAAAATGGCCGACGCTCCTCAGTGCAACTGCCCCAAGTACGAGACCCAGGACTCGGACGGCAAGCCCGTCATCATCTACCGACACGGAGACGCCTGCCCCAACAGCGGCAAGACCCCTCAGCCTCGCATGTACAAGCCTGCAAAGATGAGGGGCAGCCGATAAATCGCGACTGAAGAGGTGGAAGTTTGAAGAATAGAGGTGGTGGTTGAACATAAGATGATGCCTTGACTGTTGCGCAGACCTTTGGCAGAGATGTTGCGAAGAGAGACGAATGTTACGCATTTATGGCGGGGGCTCTGAGAACTGAGACGATGCTGGGTTCTTTTAGGGACCAGAAAGGGGTAGAGATTTCGCGGAGGCTGTTATGATGCACATACCCAAAGAGGGATTGGCAGCTGCATCAGTTGTCTGATTCCCATTTCACCTTCTTGTACATAGGGCGACTTTTTTGAGACTTTCCAATTACACAACACCAATCATTCACAACATTAAAAATCAGTCTTACATGTGGGGGTCAGGTTCGAGCTCCGGAATAGAGGAATGTCTGTCGAAACGGACGTAGATATCAAGCCCCTTTCCCATCCTGAGATCCGAAGTAACCATCAGAAGTACACCGATGAGGGACAGATATCCGTCAATTGCTCTTTCCAACGGCTTCTCAAGCAGCTAGAAAACAAAATAAGTGAGCCCTCGTAGTGCGATGCAGGACATTCTATTCTACATCATGCTCTTGGCGAGTCAAAGACTCTCAACGATTACCGGCGACAATAGTCCCGCAGGTACCTGCCTGTGGTACTAATACCCAGAAGTAAAGCTTTTACGGTAGTGACCACCGTGAAAGCTGCTAGTTGAAGTAAATGCTAATCACGAGTTTGTGATCGGGCGGGGAGGAAGTTTGGAGGCACATTCTGTGCGGGTTGACGAACATCCATTCAACCATGCCCTTGAAGGTTCTCCAGACAAAGTTAACTTTAAGTACTTGGACGTAGCCCATCAGTATTACAGAAACCCTGTGGCTTACCTTGATTCTGCGCCACAGCCGAGTTGTGTCCGAAATAGCACCAACTCCTGCGGATCCGGGGGTTCCGGAAAAGGTACCTACTTCGGATGTGATTCCTCAGTGGTCAAGTCTCCGGACTATCCACCGAGCGCTGTGTTATGGAGCTCCGCGAAAAGGCTTGGCTGACGATTTCCGAGGACTACTCCGGGTGGGCCCCGGAGATCTCCCACACCGGCCGTCAAGGGCTACTCCGCATGCGACCACTGTGACTAACAAGGCCTTCGACAACCTTGATCAGGCGGCAAGCATGATGCTGCATGGCAAGGAGTGCCCATTTGACTCTTTTGGTCTCTGCTTAGAAACCAAGAGCTACCCTTGGTGACGCTGGGTGCTGAAGCGGAGTTTCGGTCTTGGTATGTACTTCTATGTTCATTAACACCATCAACAACACCCAAAGTTGGACGACTCAGCTAGTAATACGGATCCAGACTGCTTCCGCCGCCGGTCAATTGACAAGGGTCCCACACTGATTGATAGTCCATCAATCAATTGCCATTTGCCTTCTTTGCTCGACTGGGTCATGATCCGATGCCGTCCGATCATCGCTCCAGCTGATCTCCACGAACATCCCGGGACAAGGCTGGGCAATTCTTTTAAGGTTGAAAGGCCCGAAGTGTATGTGGGTTGCATCGCAGCTGGTATAGTATCCCTAACGGCGGATCAGCCGAAAACAGCATAATATGCCGTTAAATCCTGGTGTATTGGCCACCGATGTGATTAATCCGGGTCATCAAGGATTTCCAGACTCACACTTGCATGAAGCCCCATCATTCAGTAGCAGGGATATTGAGCTGCGGAGGAGGTATGAGCTCCAGACAACGAACATCTTGGCACTAAATGTAGCGAATCTCAGCTGTGGAACGACATGACACGCATGTGTGCCTCCGGCGACAACCGTCTGTGGTGGCGTGGAAGCGCTCTTGTAGATATCATAATAAGTATTTAAACACCACCTATCCCCTTTCTTGATCTCTCGGTTCTTCGTTCTTCAATCCGCGCAAATCAGTCACTACCCTCTCATTCGTTTCTGGTCCAAAAGCACAAATCCTTCAAAATCTGCCTGCATCAGTACATTCGACAATGAAGTTCTCGATCACCGTCGTTCTCAGCGCCATTGCAACCATGGCTGCTGCGCAAAACTGCTGGGAGACCGGCTTTGGCTGGACCCCTGATTGTGGCCGTGGCCACTGTGCCATTGAGGCCAACGCCTGTGTGTGCGAGGGTTGCAACTACGAGCGGTTCACTAGCTCCAACATCGCTTGCTGCGGTTGATTGATTGGTAGCGTACAGGCAACCACACTCAAGGTGTGTGTGAGCATCACATTCAACAACAAATTCAGCCAAAGTGTTCACAAAGTCCTGCAGGCCGCTTGAAATAACTTCATCAACGATATCTTGGAGTAATATTGTCTATCTGTGGGCCTGACACTGTGAATAGTGGTTAGAACTTAGTCGACCGTATGTACACCATCATGCTGGGCTTTACTTTTGTCGCCTTGCAATGCATGCCCCAATTCACAACCGATAATGAGCATTGGTTTGATCTTTTCCAGATATCGTGACATCGGTCAAAATGAACTAATACACATAACAATGATCGATCATCTAAATCTTAAGGAAACCAATCGCAAGAATCCGCCACTTCCCAACACCAATGGATCAGGGTCTGTAGCAGAAAATCCATCAACAATTCAGTCTCCCTCAATCATCCAGCCAGTGTCTCAACATAACGCTTCCATGCAGTGGCGTAAGTGCTGCATATCAGAGCATGAGGATCGCCAGTACAGTAATTAGAGAAGTAATGAGACCCGTTCCATCTGGTAATCTCGTTCACAAATAATGGACCACCAACATGCTTAGCCGAGATATCAAGTCGACAGCCCACTTCAAGTGTCTCGAAGCGACCTTTCCACCCGTATTCTGGATTTCTGAGAGCTTCGAAGACATCGAGGGCGAACTCGTGAACCGCATATTTCGTTGTGCCAAGCCTCTCGTACGTGTTGTCTATGGCCTCAGTGGCATGCATGCCGCCCTCCTTGGGGTCGGGCCTGGTGCAGCACACGCGCACCACTTCTCCTCGCAGTCCTCTGGTGCCATGGAGATCAGGTCGTGTGGCGATGAATACACGGAGTTCTCTTTCGGCCAACATCTCCACATACTCCTGGTGAAACCAGACACCCTCGCCATCTTCTTCGGCGTTGATTGCGGCTTTCTTGTCGACCTTTCGGCGCTTAGATCGGGTACAAGTGAGCTTTGCAGCGTGTCCTCCGTCAGTTGTTGCATGGAGAGAAGAGGAACTCCAAGAGCGCTTCAAGATGTCTTTCTCATTGGCCATAGCACAGTCTCCAAAACCATAGCATGTGGTGGGCCTCCACATGCCCCGGGCCTCGGCAATCTCATCCAGGGCGCGGATGTCCTGCAGCTTGTACTCTGCTGCGTTCCTCTCCTCCCTGCTCGGATATGCGATCGTGTGCGAGTTGTAAGCGGAACCGATGACTTGAAGATAGTCCTCGATGCAGTCGTATTGTGATTGGATGGTTGACTTGACGGGAAATCCAGTTTCCATAAGAGCCAACACTAGACGATCTCTGTGGGGGTCGAGGTCAAAGTGTGAGTGAAGATCTCTGGCCTGCAGATGAGATTCGACCTGCTCCCAAGTTCGTATGGCACCTTTCACTTCATTCCCATCGGAAGCTGTTGCAATCACGCTAGTCAAGAGTGACTGATGGACCTGCACAAGCCCGCTTGATGACTTGAGGAATCCCGGGAATCTCTTCTGCAACTGTTTCCACTTACTCGCAGCCGGAACCCAGGGTTCGTGCTGAACCGAGGCAGGCTCTAGATAGAGGCTGACATCACAGAACGAAACGTCCTCCGGCTTGTATTTGTGAACCACGTCGCCCGCATCGTCAGTGTCTCCGATCAGAACCCAAAGAGTGAACAAACGAGGGCGGCTTGGATGATCATGATTCTCCGTATTTTGAGCTTGTTGCAAACGTTGCAAGCGGGTTACTGGTCGACCACTGACCTTACCTCCGATGTCCTCTGAAACATGCGGGGATGCAAGGTTGTTGTCCAGTGGAGGACGGCGTTTGTCGGCAGGAGGAAATTCCTCGTATGTTCCAACGCGATGGGTTGGGTTGGCCCTTGTGTGAGTACTCTTGACGAAGACGCCTTTGCAGTCGTAACAATAGCAATGCACAACTCCATAATGTCGTCGGACTTTATTTGGTGCTACGTTGATAGACTGACCACAGAGGCAGGTTGACCCGGATTGTCGTTTGGGCTCAGGTTCGGGCTGAAGAGGCTTTGGTCTTGATCTCAGCTCCATCTCTTCTTGAAAGATTTGCGTTTGAGTAATGTTGAATGGGAATGGGAAGACAACAGCGAGCGCTGCAACACAGAATACAGGTAATCAGCACAGATTTGACCTTATTACGACAGCTTTGAAATGAAGGCCTCCTCGTGGATGGGAACTTATGTACAGAAACAGATGCATCGTAAACGAAGCCATGGTCTTTCTCTGGTGCTCTGAATGAAGTATGATAGCATGTCTTGAACACAAGGTATGAGTAGAAAGGATTCCAAGTCAGAAATGGAACTTTGTCTGATACCCTTAAGCACATTGTGGTCTGGTCACAAAAAGAAAATCAACAAAGACTTTAGCATGTATGCAAAGAAAGACTAAACGAAAGCGCGTTTTTATTTTCATCCATCCTAGACAACGAAGGGTTGCCTTCTAATCCAATGTAAGGAAAAGACTGCTCGTGGCTTCTCACAGTTGAATTCTCTACGACCTCTAGTAATGTCATACTGGTTAAGCTCATCAGGCCCAAATCATAAGAACGCCCATAATTCATCAACTGTCTGCTTTGAAGCGTTGACGTTCCGAGGCATGGTATTAACTTGTTTTCAGCTATTCACAGAAGACAGATTCGAGTGCCAGGCATGTTTGTGCCAGGTCCTTGATAGGTGCTAGCAGACCGTCAGTTCTCTCCTTGTATGAGGCCCTTTACTTCTCAGGTTCTCTATTCACTCACAACGATGGATTGTCTCAGAGCCTTTGTGTTTATTCTGCCTCAGCCCGTACCTTTTGCGTTTCTAAGCATTACAATGGGGCCTTGATGAGACCAACATGTTTTGTCCTGAAGTCGGTTGAAACACCAATACATGGAACCTTTCACCATAACAAGTATGGAGAAACAGAGTGTATGTTTGGTAAGTCAGCGAACCATTTCCTTCCGAATCCACGGCGCGTTTCACCCGGAATCTGCCTGCTGAAATTGAGTAGCGCTCTTGGAAAGGTCATGAGTTTCCTAGTTTCGAATATCGAAATGCGGGAGTACGCTTGCCATGTGTATTAAAGCCTTTGTGCTGGCCACTGAGTGGGGCAGATCAGGAAATGCGACAATACGGTTTACTGAAATGTACTTCAACCCAGCTTCGGGCTTATATCCAAGCTGCGTTTCATCAACCAGAGAAAATTCAACATTCAAAATAGCTTCAGGGCAATGCCACTGACTTTATGATTTGAACGCCTGATACCACACGGCTAATAATGAGGACTGTAGTCATACCAGCCAGTCGTGATTGTCTCCTGTCTTTGATTCAATTGATGGAGTACAATTAAATGCCTGCAGACTATGGAACGAAGGTTCTGCTCATGAAAGGACTGTGCATCAGTATTGTTGACTCGTCGTCGGATTAAAGCCGAGTTGTTGAACTGCCTCGAAAATTTACCGGTGGGTGGCCATCGGCTTTCGCCCGATCAAATAGGAACCTAGACGAGTGTCTAGTCAATTGGATCCATTCAACGGCTCTCTTACACCATGACTACGAAAAACAAGCGGGAGACGTTTTATCTCTAATCAATGAGAATACCTAAGTATGCAATGGGACGAGGCTGAAGTTCGAAGGAAGATGTGGGTGGTTCAGTAATGGACTATGGGAGAGCCTTATGGCCGTATCGATACAGCAGCTGCAGGAGCGCATTATCTATTGTACATGTATGATCTTATCAGGCTGTTTATGATCATTAATCCTTTTGTGTCTGCTTCACGCTGTGCTCATGCTCGTGTGCATCTTCCGCCGTTACAACCATTACCTTCTCTTCATCCGACCCGCCGGACTGGGCATTCTGAGAGTTGACAATGGCAAGACTCGACTTTCCGACCTTGTACCAGGGCATCTGGAAAAGTTGATCCATTTTCTCCATGGACATTCCCTTCGTCTCTGGATATGCAAAATAGCAGTATGTCGTGGAAATGGTGGTGAATAAGGTGAACAGAAGGAACGGGCCCCATGAGTGCATGGCAATCACCATGTTAGGCTGCGCGCGTGAGAGCGCGAAGTTGACAAGATATTGCCAGGTAATGCAGATTGCCATGCAACTACCACGGACCTTCGTGGGAAAGACTTCGGCGTTGATGATCCACGGAATAGTTCCCCAGCTGATCGCATACCCAAGGGCAAAGATGTAGATGCATACGACTGCTACCCATCCAGCCGGACCAGTACCATTGGCTCCTGATGGGTTGGCAACAGCCAGATAGACGGTGATGTACGTCAGAGACCCAATGATAAGACCGGAACCAATGAAAAGTCCCATACGTCGTCCGAAACGGTCGATGAAGAACAGGCAGTAAAGAAGCACTGCGATGAACTTGACGAGTCCGTAGATTCCCGAGAAGAGATAGTTGACAGAAGGCGCCGTAAGCCCGATAGATGACAGAATCGATGTGTTGTAGTAGGTAATAATGTTTCTAGTGGGTTTTAGATGCTTGTTTCACAAAGGCTCCCTCGACTAAGGGGACTTACCCGCCACTGAATTGAAAGCCAACTTGGATAAACATGACCATGAAGAGGCGTTTTCGGATATTTTCGGAACATATTTCCTGGAACAAACCCTTGAGGCCCGGCGCAACTGGTTGATCTTCCAGTCCCCGTTGGATCTGATCAAATTCTTGGCGCACAAAGGGGTGGTCGCGGGGAAGAGATCTGAGAGTTTCGAGTACGCTTTGCGCCTTTTCGACCTTTCCATGATTCAGGAGCCACCTTGGAGACTCAGGCATGAAAAGGAGGCCAATCAGAAGGATGACTCCGGGAAGGGCTTGAACAGCCATAGGCATCTGCCACTGAGCATTTTGCGTACTGCTGATGTGTTGCAAGGAGCCAAAGTTGATCCAATATGCAAGACCAACCGAAAGCATGGTGTTGGCGTTATATAATGCAGTCAAGCCACCACGAATGCTCTGAGGAGCGATCTCTGCAATGTACCCGGGGCCGACGACACTGGCGGCACCGGACCCATAGCCTGACAGAGCCCTCCCGACAATGAACTCAATCCGTCCGCCGGATCCACCAGGATTCGCAGTCATGAGAACTGCTGAGGCCACGAACAGGATTGTAAAGATAACCAGGGAGAATCGACGTCCGAGTCTCTCGATGAATGGGGCGCAGGTCAACGACCCGAGACACGATCCGAGAATTAGCACAGAGGTTATCCATCCATTCCAGTTGGCGAGATCTGCGGTGTTCATATCTTGGAAGTCGAAGTGTGATTTGAACGGCTTCATGGCGAGCGCACCGGAAATATTCGCAGTATTGAATCCTAGAACGAAGATTATGTCAGTAAGTTCTCCGACGAGACGACGAGATCCATCGTACGGACCATGGAGAGCCCCGGTGAAGGAAAGTATTGTGCAATATGCCACAATCTTCCAAGAGATCACCTCTTTGGGGGTTTGTTCGTAGACCTTCCTGTCGATTATAGGCATCTTCGCAGAACTGTTGGTGACCTGAACATCGACTTGGCCAGAAAAGTAGTACCGGTAGCAAGACAGAACAAAAAGGATGTGAGGAGAGACCAATTGGAGGAACAGAGGGCGGTATTAATGCTTTTCGCTCTGGTGCTGTCAGTCCGATCTCCAGTTTCCAGTGAAATCAATCCTCAGCAACTCCACTTGCAGACTATGAAGTGTGCTAGGTACACACGTGGCGACTTGACAATATGGGTATCTGTTGAGAAAACTTATCCATGTTCTTTTCGGCATACAGGAGCCACACTTTGGACACTGAACGCATTGGCGAAGGGCGCTATTCGTAATGGCATCATTCCATGACTCGTCTCAGAGACGCTAATGATGAGAGATTCCTCCGGGGAACACGTCCTTAAGGCATGGTACCAAGAAAATACAATCGCTGTGGCCTCAATGAAGTAGACTTTGCCGCGAGTCCGCCTGTCGTGTGACTGGATGCATCTGCCATACGTTCGCAACTAATGTCTATGAGCGGATGGGGCCTCGTCCGATGTATGGGACATATCCACAAAGTCCTAGTAAATTTCTGGGGACCCCGGGACCAGTGAGCTTCCCCAGAGGTGCTTGAGTCCCCATTACTTCTCCGCGAACGCATGGATTGGACGGCGGAAGCTCGCAATCTTGGCAAAGTGCATATCTGGGTCACCCCCCTATCTTGTTTCGATCCTTGGTCACGGAAGACCACCAGTCGGCTTTGGCCCGGTACCAGGGAGCCCGTTGTCGGCTTTCAACCGAGGCAAGTGGGAAGATATGGAGTCACAAATGCGGCAACCTGCTTACACTTTCAAAATGGAGACATCTATGCCACAGTTACCAAGACCGACGAAAAGTATAAAGAGATGGCTCCAGTCATCAACTGTTACCCTGCCGAGCGGCACTCTTGCCTAAGAGTGAACTGATAGCTCTTGGCCAGCTAATGATGGGGGTACTCCCATATGACGTTTCGCGATGGGTCTACGAATTGAAGAAGTTTTTGATTCGCTGCTTTCGTCGACAGACTGCTCCGTATTCTGATTTATCTATGGCAGACCCCGTAAGACAACACGTTATTTGCTGTTTGAGGAGACTTGGAAGTTCCCATGATCTACCGAAGGCCTGCCTTTAAAATTACCCGCACTGGTTGAGGCAATGACTTTTATTCAGATTACAAGTTGTTCATTCCAAAGCTCATTGACATGCTACAGGTCGACCATGCGAAAGAGATCCGTCTAGCACGTATGCTGCACTATCTTTATCACCATGGGAACGTCAGTTGTTCGGACAACGTCTGACGAACTCGTTCGTCAAGGTTCAAAGAGTGGAATCATCAAATCTAGCAATATGCTGTTCGCACGTTAGGATTTGTGAACATTGCACCTACTGTTTCTTCTTTCAGGGAATTGGATGGCTGGTCAACAATCCAGAAGGCTGACCAGCAATGCAGTGTTCCTAGAATCTTTGACCCTGGTGGATCGGAATTGATACTTGTGCAGCTGAAATTTGTCGCGCTTCGTGCTGCCTAATCGATCCGTCGATAGTGGAGCTGTGGGTGGCCTCCCAACCTCCTCCTACTGTCCGAGACATCCGCCTAACCTGATTCGTACAACAGTAAGCAAAGGAGCATTGGAAATAAATCAGACCAATTTTCGATTTTTCTATGCACATACTCAACTTTATTGGAAGGTTGTAACTGCGGGCCAATCGACAGGTTCGACATGATGGAGGTTGACGGAGTGTTCCTGAGATATGCGAGTAAGTACTCTCTGCAGTTTCGCATCACAGCAAGGAATCAAAGATCATATCAGCTCACGTGCCAATGAAAGGTCCAAACGAACAGCGGACGATCAGCAGAGAGGACCTTGGGTTCTACCATGCAGTCATTATAGGCGCCATCTACGAGCGTGGCAACGGGCCTGCTATCAGGTCATCCCAATCGCTATTCGGGCCCCTGGCACGGTGTATCGAACAGCATCCATTTCTGGGCGTCACTGTGGGAGACAGGCACACCGATAAATCCTTTTACCAGCGAGTACACATGGTCAACCTGAATGACCACATCGAATTCAAAGAACTGCCCGTCTCAACGAAGCTCGAACGGTGGAACGCAATAGAGGAATTGCAGCGCTCCAACCTAGACCGTCCTTTCAATCACGCCATCCCTCCTTGGAGAATCATCATATTGCATCTCTCCAACTTGGAGACTTTCATCGCGTTTGCTTGGTCACACATGATTGGCGATGGACTTTCAGGAATTTCTCTACATCGATCTCTACTCGAAGCGATCAGGTCTCCAGACTTAGCCTCCGATGCCCCGTCAACTGTCAAGCCACCACAAGTTGCTCTCGGGCTCCCTTTTGACACGCCTCAACGCCTTCCGATATCTTGGTCATTTCTCTTGGGCCCTTTGGTTGCTGTGTTCTTCCCTAAGTTCATATCAGACTTGTTGGGCCTCCAAGCGCAGGCCTCTACTCTAGATGAAGGCACCTGGACTGGGTCTCCAGCGGCTTTCAACGGCGACAAGTCTAGGACCAAGATTGCTTTGAGGCTCGTTGAATCCTCTCTGGTGGACAAAGCACTCTGCCAGGCGAAAACACATGATGCCAAATTGATGGGACTACTACACCAGTTCATTGGCCGAGGGATGAGCAAAGCTTTCGGCGAAGTCAATGTCACCAACTTTGTGTCTCAGACGGCCGTCAACATGCGCAAGTCTGTAGGAGTCCCCAGCGACGAGATGGGAGAATTTGTTTCGGCCACATACTTGGTTCACCCGAAACTGACCTCGGCTGGTCCACTTTCCGATGCGGAATGGTTGGCAGCCAGTTCGAGCACCAAGGCTTTCGCCGAGACCGCCGCCACCTTACAAGACCAACCTATCGGTCTTCTCAGGTATCTGCCCAGTGTCAGGAAGTGGCTTTTGTCTAAACTCGGCCAGCGCCGCGATTGCTCCCACGAAGTGAGCAACGTCGGCGCCTTCGAAGGTGCGACTCGCGACGGTGAGAAGAAAGCTACAATCACGCACGTTGTCTTTTCTCAGCCGGGTCATGTGTCGAGTGCCCCGATATGCTTCAACATATCTAGCGTAAAGCAAGGGCCTTTGGTGTACACAGTGACCTGGCCAACTGGTGCATTGGGTGTTCCCGAGGTCGAAGAGGACGCCGTGGTAGACACGATCTGCACGTCCATTCAAGCCGACTTCGAAGCAATCGAGCACATGCAGTGCTGATTAACACTCAAAAAACTTCTTCTCAGCGAAGAAGCACTCCTCAGTTGGCCGTGACGATGAATCTCCTGACGAGATGCTTGGCCCAACCTCCATCCAATGTTGAGGACCCACCAAACACTGTCAATTGCGCCCAGATCCGAAACCGGGGTCCATCTTCAAAACTCGCAAGAGAGCAATTGGCGCAGGCTGAGAGTCCGGAGTTTGAAAAGACCTCATGCGTCCGGTATCTCCTTAATTTCATTCGTTTAGTATGATGAGTTCCTATATTTTGTAGCTAAAGATTGAAGAATACTTCAAGTTTTTTGGCCGACATAATTCCAACCCGGCGAGACTGAGCCAATCAGAAACTGTCCTGGCGTGTACATGTCGCCAAAAAGGCGCGATTGACGAGTTCATGCATTGCCTTAGTCACAGGTCACTAGACTGGCGCAAGCGTCGAACAAGCTTTCGACTCCGTCCTTCTCCGGACATGACTTTGTTATCATACTACAGCGTATCAATTTCTCAGTTGGGACCCCGTATTCGCGAGGGAGATATCTGAACCAATTTTACCCTTAGGCCACACAATGGCAGCCAACGAGAATGAGCCACCAACACCACGCGAGGAGCAACCCTGGTCACAGTCTCGGTGTCCTACGCAGGCGGATACTCGCGATGCGACAAGCGACAATCAACACCGTCCTGCTTGCCCAGTCTTACCGGTTGCCGACGAGCCCGGTTTTTCGTATGCCTCATCTGATTCGCCGAATTTAATGTTTCCTATCGAAAGTTTCGACGTCCTCGAAGTGGATCTCGGCCAGCAACAAACACCTAGTCATCCGGTCCAAGTAAGTCCTCCACTTCTTGCGCATCTCCACTGACTCATACTGTGTAGCCAGAGGCCGCTCAAGTCTCTCGAAACTTTGATGACCAAGTTGCCATCACACTATCCTCACAACAATCAGTTTCTTTGACACGGCGCGCAACAATACCAGGATCTGGTAGAAGCACAAGCTCCATTTCGGATATGGCTGCGCCATCCAACAGTGCCGTTCCACCCAAGATAGGAACGCGATTTTCCAGAGACACCGCTCGTCTTCTAAAACAGTGGCTTAATACCCACAGTCACTACCCGTATCCTAGTCAAGCTGATAGGCAGAGTCTTCAGTTGTCGACTGGACTTTCCAAAACTCAGATATCAAACTGGCTTGCCAATGCCCGAAGACGCCAGAAGTCACTCGCAAATACTACTCCTGCACGTTCTCCTTGGTCAGATGAGTCAGGCGCCCATGTACCAAGGCGCCCAGGAACTCCAATTCCGAATCGGACACGCATGGAGAGCCATTATCTTGACATGGATCCTATGGAGAGATGGGTTGACTCGCCTCCCGAGGATGAGCCCGCAGCAGTTGATGACATCGCTCGCGCAATAGCCTCTGGTAATCCGTCAGCCTCAGGTGAGCTCCGTTACAACCGCCCTACGTAGAGTAGGGCATTCATCCTACGCAGTACACATGGCTGAAACGTTTTTAGGTGACCCAATCAATGCAATCTTTCCAAAGGCTAGATCAGATCCATCATATTTCATGGACGAAAGTTCAGCAAGTAGTGTCGTATCTTCCAGAGAGGGCTCCAAGGCATCTGCAAGTTCTCGTGGTTCACTTAAATCTGTAAGTTTGCCGCCCTCTTTCAAGAAACGAGGACGACCCAGAACGCGTAAAGGAGGGCACAGCACGCCTCTTGTGCAAAACCGAGGCCCTTTCCAGTGCACATTTTGTACAGAAACGTTTCGCGCCAAGTACGAATGGAAGAGACACGAGAAGTCGCTCCACATACCACTGGATAGATGGGCTTGTGCTCCCAATGGCCCGACAAGCGTCAATCCCAGCACTGGTGCTCAGGCTTGCGTTTTCTGCGAGAGAGCCAATCCAGATCAGGCACATCTCAACCTTCACAACTACACGGCCTGTCACGGAAGAGTCTTTAACCGTAAGGACCATCTGAAACAGCATTTACGCCTTGTCCATGATGCACCAGGCGTTGGTTGGGTCATAGAAGGTTGGAAGACTGCTACCCCGGAGATTCGCTCGCGTTGCGGCTTTTGCGAGCAGTTGCTTCCGACCTGGGAAGATCGCGTTGATCATCTAGCGGACCACTTCAAGTCGGGGAAAACAATGGCATCCTGGACTGGTGATTGGGGGTTTGAACCATCGGTGATGGAGACTGTTGAACACTTTATGCCCCCGTGTGAGTCTCGGGATCTCATAGTAACCTGGTACATGTCTAACCGAGCCAAAAGATATCATTGATCACGAGCGTCACACGCCATTCCCATTCAATGCCACCTTAGTCCCTCCTAATTCACCACGCAGTGCGTACGAATTGTTGACCTTGGAGCTGGAGTACTTCATGCAAAGACATATGGATGAATACGGACAGGTACCGAAGAATACCGAAATTCAACTGGAAGCTTGCCGTGTCATATTTGCATCGGAGGTTCTGTGCACCTCGCCTAACGTTCAAGGGACAGACACCTCATCCTGGCTACGAGATCTCATTGAATCAAATGAAGACATCACAACAAAGGCGAAATTCGGATCCATAAGATCACAGGCGGAAAGTAGACTTTCAGTCCTCCGGATCAATGGAAAAAGGACACTGTTCGATTCGTGTCCGCTGGAGCTTCAGCTGCGAGATTACGTCCACACGCTTTGGGCATCTCAGTCTATAGTCCCAATGGACAATGATCTTCAAGCAGAGGCCTGTAGAATTGTTTCACGCATGGAGGAGGCACTCACAGCTGGGTCTCCCGACTTCGTCGCCAATTGGCTGACCAAGCTGATTACCAGCTCTACAACATGGCTCTATGGATTCAAGAAGCGCACCCGCCTCCTGTCCAACACTGAGCAGAAATTACCAGGCAGGGCAGATTCCAGTAAATCCCCAAATGATCTTTTGGGGCCACTGGATCTGAGCATGATTCACGCTTCCAGGTCTAACTTTCCCATGAACGAGAATGACACGCTGGGTCTGCATCCAGACACTCATGATGAAGGGTTGTTTTTGCGCCCCAAATCTAGATCTGACGCGTTTCTCTTTGAGATGGACGACATTCAGTACCCTCATGTGCTAGAAATGGAGAATTCGGAAAATGGAACGGCATCCGAGCTCCAACTAGCAGATGCCTCTTCTCGCCAATACCAAAAGTTGCCTGAAACTGCTCATAAAACATCAGGAAGTCTCCGCAGACCCGGTTGGCTTAAGTCGGGAGCCTTCGTACTAAACGACTGCAACTCACACCGATGGTTATCTATGGAGCTCAAGCGATGGGCGGCATCGACGATGTCCCCAAACAACCCCACCCATCATGTCCCATCAGACGAAGAAATTCGTCATCAGGCTCGTTTTCTGCTGTTTGACGAGTAAGTTCCCCCTTCATTTGACACAGAAAGCCTATTAAGCTGCGCCAGTGACGACCCTTGGAACCAAACTGCAGCCGATAACATGGAGTGGCTTGAAGACTTCAAACGCCAGGTTGGAATACCACGATGAGGTTTACCACTTCATCTCCCTTATCTTCAATATCCATTTTTGGCCCATGGAGATTTGTGACTAAGCATAAGAGAGAGTTCGAGGCCTGTGAGAATGAGTTCGCTGGATGCAGATGCATTTGCAGTTCAAGGCCAGCATCAATCACGACATACCATCGTCGTTCCTCCAAGTCTTCCTGGCACCCATACAGCTGCTGGGAAAGTCGAATCACAAGTGAACACTCAATCATTGATATGCGGGGTTGGTATTACCAGTCCAAACGATACATAGCTCTTACTAACCGGATGAAACCTAGGTGGGCATTTTTCAGGAACGCCTCCCTTTGATTAGCGCTTGTCTGCAGGCAGCAGGCCGCCAGACATTGCCTGGGGTGCTGAATAAGACAGATTGTCTCATGAAGCCGCCCTTTTTTAGATTGGCCAGGCCTACGTCGATCCTTTGTGACGTAACACTCAGGCACTGAACTCTCATCCAACGGCATCACGGCCCACTAGCTCTGAATCCTTCCAAAGTCAAAACCATCTGAACCGCTCGCGCTGCCAAGATATATAAGACCATTAGCCACCTCCGATTACGACGCCCTCTCCTCGTATCGTCCATCCCAGCATCATTCTATTTCCAAGTTCAACCATGGTTTATATCTCGCCGCCAACGAACGTCCCCAAGCTCAATGCTTACGTCACGACCAGCCTGCCCGACGATGCACTGGCAAAGCTCAAGAAGGCATTCGAGTTAGGTGCATGCTCGAGATTCAGCCCCATCCTCGAGATGGTGATCAAAGATGATCCTTCATACCACAACAAGTCACATGCCGAGATACGGCGTGCTGAAGACGCGGCTGGTCGAACAGATGGATTCGTCATCATAGACAGTCATGCCGCCTCGGATGTTGCAGTTTGGTATGTTGACTCATTTGCGACGCAAGACCAAGTCGACTCCGACGAGGCCGAAAGCGTCAACGTCCTCGTCAAGATACTCGTTAAAGCAGAATGCCTGCCACTTACTTGGGTCAACTACGAAATTGCCAACATAGACATCATGGAGGACTTGGATAATTGTGGAGTGGAGATGCCACTCACAGGAGACTACGAGCAAAGTACCATCAGCAACTGTGGCGGGATGGACATGGAAGAACAGCAAAGTCATCAGCAGCTATGGTTTACTGCAGAACCTGGTGAATTCGAAGAGTCTACGGATCCCAATCACCTCGACAATTTCAGACCACGCCCTGAGAAGGTTGCAAAATTGTATGAAAATCTGGCGAAGGAAAACGGGATTGTTGCACACTGGACCATACCCTCCCCTGCCCGCTCGGTCAAATTACCAGACGGCAGCAAGAAGACCTTTCCTGAGGGTAGCATCATTCTTCAGCACACATGGAATCCTCAATTCCCCTGGCCCGAGTACAAGTGGCCTGAGGGGTCACTGTAGCGTAATGCTGATCATGGATTTTACTACCTCTGCAACGATTTTCTTTGAAACGCAATTCATCTTCCTTATCCATTCAATGAAGAAGCCGCACAGTAGATTGGAAGAGTTTCTAAGAAGTGTGGCAAGCATTGTCTCCTTTGGCAATCAGGCTCTGAGAATGGATCATTTACTATCTCATCTCCTTTCAGTTTCATTTGATTTCCTTACTCTTACTGTCACAAAGGCCACTATATAATTAAGTTCTGGTCTTCTTTACCAGAGTTGCTGCCGCTTGTGCGTTGCGATTGGCCAGACCCATCCTCGTGACACTCTGCTTCACTCAAGACGTTGTCACTATATACTCGCACAATAAACCCCATAAAAATGCTAGTGGAGTGAAGAACTTCTACGCGTGACCGATTGTTGAGCGCTGAGCCTTTTCAATATCGAGCCAGCAGTCCGATTTAGAAGGTACTGCTTTCCTAATGAAGCGGTCAAGTAGGCAGGCACACGGGAGGCGCCATTGCTGACCTCATCTCTTGCCTCGTTCTCATCCTCCGAAATGTTTTCCCAGCTTCCTTCTCCGGCAACACATCCAACTTACCTGAGTCCCTTACCTTCAACCACGCAATCCAAGACAGCCGCGATGGAACCCGCTGGCTCCCAGCCTTCGAGCTATTCGTTGCTTGAGGATGACGATGATGAGTTCAAAATGCTCCCGCCCATGCCTGGAATACGGTTCGCGCCTCACCTGAAGTATTTGCCACTCTCAACCCTCACTGCCATCGAAATCTTCTCATTCCTCTTGCTAAAAAACGGGTGTGCGCAGGATTGTACACCTTCCACCCGACAATGATGCTCATACCGTCGCGGACTCGGACCATCCCAATACCGGCTGTGGGGGAACTATCATTGTCGCCGTAACGCAACTCACCACCTGGGCTACCATGCCTCTGTCCGCCATCTAGAAGGTGATGGACTCGTTCAAGCATGCCGTTGTCAATAGAAACGGATGCATGGTCAAAGACGAGCGCCACGGATTCGACATTCTCAACTCTAGGTATGGACGTCGATGGGCGACTGACTCCGGAGGTCGCCGTCCTTTTGACTACCTCGAGGAGGAGGACGACGATGATGATTATATCCTGCTGTCTCCTTCCACGTACACTGTACCCGAGACCGAGACGAATGGTCTTGGTCTCGGGTACAGTATGATGATTATATCCTGCTGTCTCCTTCCACGTTCACTGTACCCGAGACCGAGACGAATGGTCTTGGTAAGCGCATCCGCAAAGTTGTTGGTTGTTGATGGGCCAACATCTCTTTCTGCAAAGTGTTGCACAATAGGTTTGGCGATCGTACCCGTCCCGAAAAGCCAACTTGACTGACAAGATCGTAGCACAAAATTTGGCTGTCGATTGGCTGCTGATTGGGCAAACTTCATCGACGTCAACGGTTATCATACAGACAGCTTGAGAGAGAGGAATTGGCACAGGTGGTAAATACGGACCCCTACCTGGGGAAGAATGATGGAAGGGACAAAAACCAAGTCGCCAACTCTTCCACCAATTAAGTGCGTTCGTGTCCGGTACCATAGTCGATAGATGTGCACAGTTCAACACAGTTCTCTTTTCAGTGACGCACATGTGATGACCACTCTGGAAGCAAAATTCAGGCGCTATCGGCTTTTGTGGATAGGTTTATTGCGGTTATCCTCGATTTCGACTATCAACAGCATGGTGATAATTGCTGACTGAGTTGGTTGGACCCATGTTCGGCATTCCGATTTTTGCATGCCGAAATTCTCGGCTTACCGAGATCTCAATCCGAACGCAGCAAATGTTCTTCACTGCCACCAGGTTCCGCCCTGAGTTGTTGGCTGTAGAAAGACTCGGCTAACTGAAGTAGGCTTAGCGCATCTCGTGCTTCTCCGACTCGCCAACGATTCTTTCTTCTGCTTCTGCTCAAGTATTCTTAAAGGCCAGTGCGAGCCAGCAAGAATGAGGTTCGCATTGATGTTCGCGGTTTCTCCCTCTATCTTCTGCATCGATACGAGAGTTTTCTCGGTGTTTTGACCGAGAAAACTCTGCGGAGAACGAGAAGTCCTACGACCGCGCAACCACCAGTCAAAACAGGGGATCGGATGCAATATTGCCCTTCAGCCATGAGAGTATCTGCGTCGGCAGCTTGTTGGGGTTTTCAAAGTCAAAGGCCACCCCTTCACCCTGTATCTTGGCAAACAACCACCCATAACCTGTAGATCGAAAATTGGTGGACTTCCTCGAGAACAAAGTCAAGCTCAGCCATGCTCGCTCCTCAGTGGCATGGACCAACCTGGTGATAAGATTGGAGGCTTATCTTACCTTAGTAATGAGTCGGTGGGGGCCAACACCACCGGATCTGTTTGTTACCCCTCACGACCGGACTCTTGAACCACTCCGTCGGTTTCGTTCCTCACCGACTCCTGACTTAGCGCAGGTTGTCGGTGAGTATCTCAAAGACTCTCCGGCTCCTGACTGAGAGTCCCGCATCTTCAACTCTAACACCCGCCAAGCACCACACCGAAAGATGGTGGGCCCGTTGCGAATACGGTCCAGCATAGCTTGCGCAAGATGCAGACGCTCCAAGATCAAGTGCGAGAACACTGGCCGCCTAGATGCGCCATGCGAGAACTGCATCAAAGGTCGGAAAGAATGTGTGTGGCCGATGCCCGCCCCGTCGCCACTGAAGAGACCCGATCCACCTTCCGCACCTCGGGATTCACGGGAGACTGCGACACCTCATTCCGGGCAGAAAAGGCCGAGACGGGCGACCCACACGCGGATGGATGGGGCTCTCCGTTCCGATGACATTGACATCGTTCGTCGTATTGACAGAACGCTGTGGGATAAGGCTCTGGTCACATTTCAGCGTCATTTCGCCACAGAGCTCTCATTCTTACATGTTCCGACTCTCAAGAACAGGATATACGACTTGACTACCGGCCACGCGTCGGTAGCATTCGATACCCAACTAGTCCTTCTCGGTCTTCTGGCCTTAACCGGGAGGTATCATGGAGAGCTCGCCGATTACTTCGACAACGGCTCTGAAGAAGTCTCATACGATCCCAGTCTTGGGGATCAAGGTATTTCCGAAGCTTTTGCAAGAACGTTGGATAAGTCTCTGGGCTCGTTCGTATCGGCGTGTTCCATCGGATCAGTTGAGCGTGTGCAAGCCTTACTCATGCTCGGTCTCTACGAATGGATCTCGCCAAATCACGAGGGTCTCCGGGCTTGGATGTTAGTCGGTTCGGCAGGACGGATGGCGCAGGCACTCAAGCTGGGGTACGAGGCCAATTACAGTACAACAAACCACTCCGACTCAACACTTGAAGACGCTATCGTGGATCGCGAGATCAGACGCAGGACTATGTTCAGCTGCTTCATCTTCGATCGACTTATCTCTTGTGGCAAAGAACGGCCATCATTCATCCGATCAGATGACCTCCACGTGCGATTACCCTGCGCCAAAGAGGACTTCGACTTGAGCCGTCAGACTAGCACGGAGTGGTTCCCGGGTGACATGGACTCGTCACTGCACGATGAAACCAGCATCCTGGGTCGATTTTTCCAACTAGTCGACCTATGGGGTCGCATATCTCAGTATTCTAGTGCTGGCGGTCGGTTCTTGGACAAGCAACGTCCTCCTTGGAACCCCGAGTCCCTTTTTTTTCAGCTACGTCGAGAAGCAGACGCCTTTAGTAAGACTCTAGAAGCTCCAGGTGCATTTCTGAGCCTCAGTCCTTCAAACTACTTCCGCCATGAGAGCACGTCCAGCACATTCATCATACTTCATCTTCTAATGTCTCTTTGCAAGATAATGCTTCATCGGCAATATCTACCCTTCATTCCAATCAAATGTACCAGACCATCTGGTCCTTTGGATGAGCCTACATTCCCACCGGAGGAGGTTCCTCCGGGATTTTGGGAAGAAAGCGCTCGAGAGCTTTTCGGAGCCAGCAAGACGGTCGCCAACGTGATTGAACTGTGCGAGGATCGCCTTCCACATTCTCCTCTTGTGGCCTTCGTCATCTACACTGCTTCTTTCACCGGAGTCTACGCACAACATTTCCCTCGCATGGACACAGAAGCCTATCTATGTAGCCGATCCAGCGAGCAAGACGAAATGGCCGAGAATCAACCCATCAGTGCTTCGTTCGGCCCAACAAAAGTAATGTTCGACACGCTTTCAGAACTTGCCAGATATTCAGGGGTTGCAGCAGCGTTCGTCGCGAGGTTTTACGAAGTAGATCAGTACTTCTCTTCCATGGTTCAGGATTACCACCGCAACCTCCGACATCGCACCACGTCTCAACAATCTGGTGAGAGGCTAAGCATTCGGATGGGAGGCGACACAGGCGGGCTGGAGGAGTGGGTGGTGAAATCCGACAGAATTGTCAGTAACAGCTCCATTATCAGAGACACCGAGTCGACGGGCCATCCCACGCAAACCGATGTCCGAGGGGTCGAATCGCTTGTTCCGGGCCATCATCGGAACAACAGTCGCAATGCCACAAGCACAACATTCCGAACGCCTCCGAGAGAGCAAACTTCTGTTGGTGGCCGCGCAAACATTCAGATTATTCCACCACCAAACGATGAAAGGACAGTTGGGACAAGTCGGCAAATGCAGTCTCCTCCTTTATCTTCGGCGCCATCACATATCGCCGGTGTTGACCCTTTGCTCCTGGAAGGTGGAGACGATTGGAGTTGGGCATTTCTTAATGATATGTACTTGGGCAGTGTTTCCCTTGACCCTGTTGATGGCGGTCCTAGCTATTCATTCTAACACAAGGACAGTGGCAATGTCCATTAATGTCCATTGTCTCTGGTCTTGCCTAATTACTCAAGTTTTTCATATGTAATTGAGTACCGGCAGTGGTCTCCATTTATCATCAATAAAGGTGCACCGTGCTTGAGATTTATGCTCAGCACGAAAGGCAAATTGATGAACACGCGGTATGCTTGGAGCTGCATATTGCAACACGAAGATTTCGCGGGCCTAAGCTTGCACATGTTCTCAGACCATCATGTTGGCATGCTCTCCTTAAAATACCAAGGTCATGCCACGTCTGCACACCCATTTTCACCGCTAAATCCGCTGATCTTGAAACTTTACCCATGCCTCTGGAAGCTCAATTACATGTGAGTCTCCGGTAATGCAACATGCACGTACGGAAGCCCGCCCGGGAACGCCGCGAGTGCCGAAGCGGATACCCCGTGTTTACTCCTGTCGATCGGTGGGGTGTCTCACCGAGCACAGGCCCGCAAACCCCGCTGGCTGGAGAACATACATAGATGATCAACCGCGGAGACAGCCCTTCGGGGCGCCGGAAACAGGGTCGCGTTCATCAGATCGTATTCCGTTACTCTTGACTCAATCCGTCTTGACGTCTGAAGTTTGTCATTTGCTAGCCTTACCTCCTGACAGCACATCGAGATTTTGAGTGTCGTCGACAGCTGCAGAGGTTTAGCCGCACCGAAGTCTAATCATGCGTCACCTATGACCAAAGTTTTCGGATGCAGAGTATTCAATATTGGCCCTGAAAAACTGGAGCAATGCTGCGTGTGCAAAGGATGTCCAGCATTCCCCAACGCCCACCGAATTGAGGCCGGAGTGTCCATCCCAATACCTTACAGCCTCCACTTCCACATCCCCTTGTTGAGGGCTGACCGCCTGAATGATCATCGAGATTTCCTCCACCTCGTATTCAGGGAGACCTGGAAAGTTCCCATCATATAAATAGCAATGGTTCCTTTCTTCTATTGTGAATTCCTCCATCACAACACAGCATCTTCTCATCTCCACTACTCCGCCATCTCAATCGCCATCATGCAGTTCTTCCAGATTGCCTCCATCCTCGCCGTCATGGCCTCCTCCGTCTCCGCCGCTGTCGCCGTCGGTTCCGCTTGCGAGGGTGCCGGCTACGAGTGTGTTTCCGGAAACGCGGCCATTGCCTCTTGCGACGGCGCTAAGTGGCAGCTCGCTGCCAACTGCGGAGGCTGCTCCGACGCCTGTGTCAAGCCTGATGTCGGCACCCCTTACTGCAAGTGCTAAACGAACACGACTTCACAAGCAAGTTAGATCTCAAGAGCACATTGATATTGTAGTTGACTAACTGGGGTAGCAGGTCTACTGAGCGAATGAAGACGAGGTGTTGTGTGGACGGTTCACGAAGCGAACGTTGCCGATGCAGCTTACGCTAGATATCCCAAAAGCTCTCAATTTCGACACCCAAATTCTCACCCGCTATGAACCCTTTCATGAGTGATGCTGTAGTGCATATCACCCTCCGCCTTCTGACTTCATGTACAACTTTGTATTGCCTAGCTTTTTCGGTGCGCTTATTTCAGATCAGTTCCGGTCCCGAGTGTGTGTCAAAACCAGTCCGACTTCCAAGTCTTCAGTTCTCAAGCTTCGTCGTCAGGAGTTGCTGGATTTGCCGGAGAGTGTCAACGGTCATAGTGATGTTCACCATCTTTGAACCCTCCAGGCCATTGGAAGTGGCCATATCAGGGTTCGGATAATACCAGCATGCAATCGCGATAATCACGTAGACGACCTGCAAAAGTTAGAATACAAGGAAACATGCAGCTAGGATGGCATGTGGGCGACTAGAGCTTACCACGAGCAAAGCTCCTTCCAGCCAGTTTGATTCTCCGTCCCGCAAAAAGTTTCCCACGACCAGAATGGAAAGAACAAGCAAGCCGATCATGAATATTTCGAAATTCAGGTCCATCGGCTTGCCCAATGCCCAGCCAACAAGGACAACCAAGGGGCCGTTGAAAAGAGCTGTTTGGATTGATGGCGCGAGACAATGATAGAGCGCTACGTTGATAACCCCATCTGTACGTGTATAAGTTAGAAAGGTTCTGATACACAATTCTCCCTGAAGATGGCGAGGGCATGTCAGACTTACCCCAAGCTTCATCGATGGCAGTCAAGTGCTCGGCAGCCTTCTCAACCAACGGGAGGAGGATCAAGCCTAAGAATTGGTCGGGTATCCCACTTTCTACGACCTCTTCAATGCCTTCAACGAGGAAAATGAGGAGCAGTGTCACTAACACAAGTGAGATTGTGAGAGCCAGTGCCGTTTCCGTCATGGTGAACTTGGGCTTTTCCATGTCCTCCTCACGGTCGGCATCTCGGTGCTCATCCATCTCAATTACCTCGTCGAATATGCTGTGCTGGCTGCTGGCTTGATACCAGATGTAGAGAAAGAAGGCCACGATCAAAGCAATTGACGTGGCTTGGCTTATGCACAAGACATCAGCTTGAAGTGTGCCTTCTGTGAACTTTTCATGGAACGTAACCCGGAGACCTGGGAGTTCCGGCCATGTCTCAGCCTTAAGAGCTGAGTAAAACGCGCTTGGAATCAAAAGTCCAAACGCGGCAACCAAGAGGAGCCCAGTCCCTACTTCAGAGACGATGGCATGGAACTTTTGGCTTGAGTTGCGAACTCCACCAAAAAAGAAGCAAAGCCCAAGGCAGAGCAGAAGATTTGTCAAGATACTTCCGAGGATGGCAGCCTGGATGATGGGTATCAAGTTTCCCTCATCTCCGTTGCCTTCGTGAGTATTGTGCTTGACAATAAGAACCACAAAGAGAATTATCTCAACGATGGACCCGAATGTAGTCTCGATCAAAATACCAGCTACTTTGGGCATCTTTCGGGCGAATTCCTGTCCAGCAAAGCCCAACAGATTTGCCGAGGGCACCACGGCCACGTATGCTGTTGCAAATTTCCACAGATGAAGTCCAGGGAGGCTGTTGAGAACGATGGCGACTGGTACGATGGGCCACAGGAAGTTGACCAGCATAGAAGCGGTGCACGAGCTCCGCCACAACACAATCAGGAAGTGTCGGAGATGAAAACCGCTTCTTCCGCTTTCGCCTTCGTGGGCAATGCGGCTTGAGATGGTCTGATGGACAGTTCGGAACGCGGTGGTAGGGAGAAGCGGGGTCGACTCGTGGCTGTGTTCCGTGACACCGTTGCCGGCCGGCTCCGATGGGCGGGGCTCGTGGATGTCCGTCATGTTGCGGGGGACAGATCCTGCAGTCGGATCTGTGGCAAAGAAAATCTCACGATTAAGATGGGTTAATGGCAAGGTTAACGTTGGATGCAAATGAGATGAAAACGGTTGGAATTTTCAGCATCAACCGAGAGCGAAGGAGGCTTATTGTGGGCGCGAGATGAGCGCGACGTTAAAAGTCTTGGCATGCGTGAAAACTTGGCACCACTGCGCGGTGTCTCACACAGCCCATGTCAGGCACTAAGATAAGCGATTCCCTTTCGAGAGTGGCACGACGTATCATCGGCACAGAGTGCGTGACCCAATATGTTTGCAATAATATCATCTTTATGCTGCGTGTTGCGACCGAATGGTCTGGATCGATCATGTTGCTGCGGGGCTGTTTGGGGTTGAGGCGCGTTCCTTGAGCAGTTCACGAGACCCTGGAGAGCCGTTGATTAGATGTGTGCCATTAATCGCGGAGGCAACCAACTCATTGTTTAAGGTGGTCTATGAGACAGAGCCGCACTTCAGAGGAATTGACTTCGTAGCACCTTCTTGTCTTCCGCCGGCCATTAAAGAAACAGAGAACAGGCTATCCCAGCGCATGTCAACGCGCTTCGGTCAATCGGAAGCCGTTCAGCTTCCCCAGATGCCAAGTACCTTGATCTTCCAGAACAGACATGAGACATGAGATGCTTACGTACTCCGGGCGTCATTCGTTGCGGTTCCCCGAGAGACTGGTGTTCTGTCAATGAAGAAACAAGGGCCGAGCGCCGTTGTCTAACTCCACCTGACGCCGGCAGCACTGGGCCCCCGTCTGCCGGGATGGGTCCATGTTCGCTGCCTTCCCCGCAGTCCGTCCGCGCGAAGGCTGAACACCCCTCCCGAGCAACACACTCGTAATCAAGGAGGCTTGGCTTGCCACGCGCCGGCAGTGTCGGTGCCAAGAGCTCCAGCCACATGAACTGTGTCGGCTATGGTGTCCACACGATATCAAAAGTAAGATGTTTAGTAGTCATTGACGAATGACTGGTGATTTGACTGGCGAAACCGAGTCGGCCGAGTTGCTGACACGTATGTCACGCCATATAGTTCGATGCTGCGTTTTTCAGTTTCTGATCACGGGCATATAATTGACTGCTAAACGCTAAAAACCTTAAACGGAGGGTAACGGCCGTTCGCTATGGCGCCTACGGGCGGAAAGAGCTCTCGAGATCAGATGATGTTTGATGAGGAGACAGACGCGAAACTCAGAAAGGCGCATGATCTCGTGATCAGGTACCCCGCCGCCTTCTGTTTATGTGTTCATACCTTTGCTCCGAACTCGAGTACATTAAAGGAACCTGTCACCTCCCCTCTTTTCTCTTGGCTGCATGCTACCTAGCATATCAAAGCATCTATCTATCCACTTCCACGTCCTGAGAGCTCCATTCACAACCACTCAGCAACCGACTTATCGCCAAGGTATACATCTCCTCCCTCTGATAAACTCGCACTTAGCTAAGCCCTCATAGTTTGCCTTACCAACTTTCACAGTGGCGTCCACTTCCACCGAGTGTCTTCTCCCACCCGTCAAAATGTCCGAGAGCCCAACAACCCCCGGACGCCCCAGGGATCCCCAAAGCCCTACAGTGACGGGCATCCCTTCCATCCTTACGGTCTTGAGAGAGCCAGAGTCTTTCTCTACCGATGATGACCGTCGTGTCTACCGCCAATCGTCCCCCGAAACAGCTTCAAGGCTGGCACGAGAGACCTTAATCAGCATGTGCAAGACCATAGGTCTCGTTGGTGCGCAGCTCAACAACGGCACGAACGACTCCGACTTCCAGCTACGGCAACTAATCCACCTGGCCCGCAATATCACCAAACGGTTGGACAGTCCCGATACGAATGGTAATCCTTCTCGATTCGAGTAGTCGAAGCACGAATAAGGCAGGGCATGAATGAATTCGAGTAACTCAATACCACCGTTGCGAAGGGATCATGGAGTTCAATATTGCTACTTGGGCGGCGGTATTCTAGCATCGGACATGTAGGCTCGGAGTTTTCTCGTGGACAAATTGAGACTGTACTACTACGGTACGCTTCACTTTATTTGACCATCAGTCTGTGCTGTGATATGGCTATAATGTGATGTTGTTGATCCATGTGATAGAAGAAAAATGATCCTTTGCGATTGTGCTCATCTAGAAGAACACCAGCATTTGAACACAAAATTCGACGGTTCGTCAACTGTTAATGTGCTGTTTATCCACAGTGACGCCTTATGTGGTTACCTTGATAAGGCAACGTGGCTCTGATATGTGAGGTTCATCATAGCGAGCGCTTCACGCAAATCGAGCGGTTTAAAGTCCATCGAATGCAGTTTTCAGAGACTGCTTTATTTTTGCCATGGTCGCAGCCTCGGTGGTGCATCAGTCAGGCTCAAAGTCGGTTGTTCTTCTAGACGCATGGTGGCTCGCTCCGAAAGCGGCACATGTCTGCCAAAGCTTAATTGATGCACAGTCATCGCATGAAGATGCTCTTTATTTAGCAAGGCCAAATGCGCTGATGGTCATTAGAAAGAGGGACCCGTTGTCTTCCTCGCATCTCGTCTGAAGGGGGCCACCCATTCTGACTATTGTCACCACTATTACCGTATCATGCCTGCATCACATTCACCGTAAACCGGACTTCGGCTTAATACAATTAAGAGTTAATCCGAAAAGGCGGAGCAGTCTGATCAATTGGCATGATAGCCGCATGGAGGTAATTCTGGGTTACTTGGGTATTCAAAGGGCATGGGGCAAATATGCACTGCTATCGTCATTCACCGCAAACTCGAACCTACTACCTCTCGTTCAAAGAGCAATCAAAGCATCGTCCTCAGAAGCGTCGAGACAAGAATGTACAGCCTCAAACCGAGGGCCCAGGGCTTCTATGTAGGTACTGTCGTCCCTTTCATGTAGAATTCTCACGGCTGTAGACTGCAGAAAATGCACCCATCTGGTCAGTCATTCATCGCAAGATTTCAACACCAGGATCAGGAGAGTCGCTCGAGGATAAATCATCGCTAGTACAGGCTGAAGTGAAGTATGAGATGCGCATCCGGTGGCTTTGGCGGATCTTCCCCCGATGCATGGGCTGATATTCTCAGGCAGCAGGCTCAATTCGGATCCGATGCTTGGACTCCTGTCGGACTTGTTACCAAGGACCAGGCGAATCATCACTGGCATTACACATGCTGAAGAATCCACGGGTTGAAGTTAGAGACGAAGCTACTTTCATGGAAGGTATTCGTCCATCATGTTTTTCTTGATGTGTGTCTGCGATAGGGCTGGGTCATTCGCCCGAGCTGGATACTGTTGCGCCATTGCTTTTAGCTTGACGGGAAATACCAGATCCCCAGACTCACCAGCTCCATCGGAATGAGATGGTTGAGCTTGGCATCAAGGATTTGCTAGTCGAAGATGCCCATGGTAGCTCCCGATATCTCGTGACCCTGAGCAGTTGTGTAAGGTACAATGTATAATTAAGCCAATTCATCCCTCATTCTGTTAAGTGACATCAAAACTAGACAATCTTCAGCCAGGACCCAGAATAGTATTCAAGCTCGTCAACTCGCGTATTCGGATATACTTCATAACGGTGAAGCCTCGAGCCCGTCAAAGAACATTCTTGGCGTGAGAGAAACCGTTTTACAAAGTAAGTCGGTCATGCAATCCTGTACCCTGCAATTGCTTCACGGGTGGGTAATGAGGGCAACATCTTAGTCACTGCATATTGTAGAGAAACATCAACCCAATCATTTCGTGGGTCTGGAATTGTTTGATAATGCATTAGAAGTTGAGGCTGGATCATCCTGCCAACAGCGGTATGCTAGACTGGATCGAATGGCTCCAATGTTTCCGCTGCTGTTTGAAAGTCTTATGCTCATGGGAAACAAGCGGGTCTTGTCTGAATCCTTTACCATGCGTAATCACTGTCCATGGAGTCGTCAAAGCACAGTATCGGCCAACTGAAACTTGAGGACTTGAAATAAACCGCTTTTAGCATTAAGCTGAAGATGAAGAAAGGGAGGCGAAGAGTCAAAGCGGATATGCAGGTTTTCTCCGAATGTCATCTGGACTCTGGACTTTCAACGTGCGTTGGTTGGTTCTCCAATAGGATCTGGTGGATTCCAAAGCTTAATATCAGGACGAAACGAAACCAAACATTTTCGCTGGGGCGATTTCAGAAAGGTTCACGCTGAATCGGATTAAACGAGCATTGTGCTAGCAGCACGGAACCTCTGGAGGCGCATTAATTGGATGTTGAATGGATCTTGCTGTCGCTGGACGTTGTTGTTGGTCTGGGCTTCATGGAGGGTTGTTTTGTTTGGTCTGGCGAAGTTGAGTGCATCTGAACATGCAAAGCTTGTATTCAATTGAAGGCAAGGGTCACCTTCAATAGCGACCAGCTTCACAGTAGATACCGTGCCGTCCAGGCCAAGTCATGACCTGGAACAGAAATTCGCTCCACCATCTCCGCAAAATAGAGTAAAAGAGACATGCCCCAAGCCTGTTGGAAGATGCACTTGTCGTACAAGTGGAACCACTTTGTTTACCCATGAACCCTTCGGAGTGCACCTCTCGGGACTAGTTTGCTCCTCGTGATATTGTTTCATCCGCCGGCTTCTTCGGACTTGCCCATGGTGGCTCTTTTCCATTAGAGGAACATAATACATGATTATTGATGAGCTGAATGCTTTGTTTCTCTACGAGACAATTCAGAACTTGTCGATATCCAAACTCGTCAACGCTGTCAAGACGATGACGGGTCCCGGCTCGAGACTGCCGGGGACAACCCTCCGAACATACTTTGCTTTTGGAAAGGGCCTACACCATCTTCCATTACTAGGCAAGCCGTTCGGACGTTTGGAGGTTTTCACCCCCTGTAATTCTAATACCTCAACCTAGATAACAGTTGCAACTGACAACGATAATCGCATGAATCAGCGGGAGGCGTAAAGATCCACAGCTTTTGTTTAGCAAATGTGTACGTGTCGTAATGGCTTGGATCAAGCTTGGGGTCATGCAACCCCCCTCCCCCTTTCAAGATTGATTTACTTTATTTTCTCGTTGTCTTCGGGTTGACGTCTGGCGTGGTGGTTGCCCCTTCAGCAACGTAAAGAGCGAGAGACGAACATGGTCAAGTGCAGAAAGGTGGTTGTGTTACCACGTCACAACATGGGCGCAGCTTCATGTAAGAATAAGCCGAAAGATTATACACACTGCACGCTGTCGTCAAATTAAGCGTCTTAGTAAATCCAATATTCTACAAATGAGGCAAGACAGCTTAGTGATACCACAATCTCGATCACCGAACCCAGTGACTCAGCGCCAATGTGACGATATACTACCCTAAACCCGATGAGCAATATCGCCGCTGCCAAGAAATTGATATGCGTAGCAACGAAATCGTGCTCGAGATCACGCAGCAATTCCTCCGGCGACCGGTGATGCCACCAAGTTGCTTGCCAAGCTGGCCAGAGCTCGCTTTTGGCATGAACGACCGGTCAATCCTCGTGAATTTTCACAGTAGTTTGAAGCCAGGAGGCTTTGGGAGCGTTTCTCAGAAAAAGGAATGGGTCCCCTGGCCCGGGTAGCAGCGGAGGTGCGAATCGACCAGGCCAAGCTGGGCAGCACGTTCATAATTCTCCGAAGAGAGAATATCAGACGGAGTTCGCTTTCAAACTCTACGACAGCCTGATTTCGCTCTTACGCGGACATCCTTCACATCAATTGCAGCCTCAAAAATGGGTGGGCGGCGGTGCCTCCCGATGGTCAGTGGAAGTCGTCCGCGCACACCACGCAGATCTCATTGGCTCCGGTCACTGCCAACATTGCCCTTTCTGGGGTGCCGACCGCATAATAGACTTTAAGAGAAAGTTTCCTGCTTATGCTTGACTGTGGCACTTGGGGAAACGAACTGTTGGAGATGGAGGTACGGAAGCGATGTGAGGGTGCAGTCATCACTGGAGACATGGATAGCAAAACTCACGAGGGTCAAGGAGGGGTGCTTCGGAAACTACTCAACTTGCAGAACACCGAAGAGATATATAAGGTGCACAAATCCGCTGGCTAATTGCTTTTAGAATCTCCTCATCACACTCAACAGTCTTCATCACATCTTCTATTCAACCTACAATCAAAACATTAAGCGCCTTTCAAGGTCAGCTTTCAGCTCCTCAAAATATCAAAGATACCCCTAGTTTCTTATTGCTCAATCACCGAGTCCAACATTCAAAATGCACTTCAGCAAGTCTCTCATCATCATGGTGGCTGCCACCCTCGGCGCTAATGGTGCTCCCTTTGGCGAGCAAAAGTGAGTATCCCAAGCTGAAAGCTTACAAGAGACCTTTAACACCATACTAACTCTTGCTCCAAGTGGCCTGACCCAGCCCAACGCCCTGGCGGCCAGACAAGCTCCCGTTGCTCCTGCTGTCGCTCCTCCCATGCCCATGGCTGAGAACAAGGACAAGGGTGACAAGAAGGACGGCGAGAAGAAGGAGGGCAAGGACCGTGATGGTGACCGCGATGGCGACCGCAACGGTGACCGCAACGGAGATCGCGATGGTGACCGAGGCCGCGGAGGACGTGACGGCGATCGCGACGGCGACCGTGACCGCGACTGCCGTGACGGCATCGAGGGCCGCACCCGCAACGGCGAACGTTGCTGTGTCCGCACCGACGACCGCGGTAACAGCAACAACGGCGACCGCAACGGAGACAGGGAGTGCATTCTTGATGGTGGCCGTGGCGGCGGTCGTGGCGGCAACGGTGATCGTGATGGCGACCGAGGCCGCGGTGACCGTGACGGCGACAGGCGCCCTCCCCCTCCCGCCGGCCCGGCATTCCCTGCTCCCTTCCCCGTTCCCGGCCAGGGTGGCGCTCCCGGCTTTGGTGCCCCTCCCCCTCCCGGCTTCGGCGACCGTGATGGTACTCAGAAGACTGCTTAAGCTGTCTGCTCAAGTAGCAGCATCTCAGCAAATCGCCGAGTTGGATTTGATGGCCTCTGGTAATGGAAAGATTGGAATTTGAGACACCCCAGTTCGTTATGTTTTGTGGAGGATATCAGTAGTAGTAATTTTAGGTAGCTGAGTATACGAGTAATGCAGTATTGTTCAACTTTCTTTGAAATCAGTTCTGCTCTTGAATCGGTTGGAGTCTTTTTCTGTTTTTCAAGAAGGGATGGCCTGGTCTCGTTGACAACGCCTCTCTGACTTTAAGCCACTAGTCGCACAACGCGGGGCATTTCCTAGGCACGCGACCGGCTTGACTGCTCTAAGCAACTGCTACGGCTGGATATCTGGATGTGGAATTGAAAGACGCTCAAAAAAGGCCTTGCAACCTTTGGTACGTGCTAAACTCAAACCCTCAACAAAGATCTTGTATATCATAGTGTGCATGATTGTCAGGGAAGCTTAACATGGAGCGGGCATCTCATAGATGAGCTTTGGACGAGATCTTAAGAGTAGGGCTTACTTGGGAGATGTTTTGACGTTGGTAATGTATGACTGGTGTCCCTTCACAGCGGCGTAAACTTTTTGGGCCACATTGAGATACCCGCCGTCGGCTCTTGGCTCAGCATGGCCCGATTCAGCGTTGCAGTCTGCTGCTCTAGGTCCACGGGCATTATCATCTGAGAACGAGTCGTCGAAATTCTTGTGGATGCTTGATCGCCGCGGATCCCGCGCCGCGGACTCCGCGGCCAGAGGGAAAGGGGCTTCACTGAAAGACTGCCCAGGATCGCCGAAAGATTCTTGTGATGGCCTTGAAAGCACGCTCTGGGTCAAAGTCGGAAACGAGTCTCTGGATTGAGTACGTCATCTCCTGGGAGGGTTTCCTTCGACCATGCGGCAGCTCTGTCTACATCTGGGCTCGGCGGAGGCTTTTGTATCATGTTGGTGCTAGAGTCCACGAGCGGTTCTGAGTGCTGAAATTTGAGCTGAGTCAGTTTTGAGGGTCGATTCAATCTCACCAAGCTTTTGTCTTCTCCTGTGACATGGAATTGGGGAGACAGACTGAGGGGCAGACATCGGCAATACCGATACCTATGCCACCCATCTCAACATTTGGCTCTCCAAACGACAGAACGCCACTTATAAATACGCTGATTATTCTCGAGCCGGACTCAATCCTCAGTCCTTCTAGGTTCATCCGATCTCCAAACTAGATTTCAAGCCAAATACTGCATCAGAGCTCCATATCACGGTTTCTTGCTGGTATGTCGGTTAGTTCATACTCGCGTAAATAGTAGCAAACTAATACTTCAAAGTGTCTTTAAACGTCATTAGCTTCTCAACATGAAAGTTTCATTCGTTATTTCAATGCTCTCAGTCGGTTTGACCGTCCAAGCCTGCGACCACTACAAGATTTGCACCTGCACAAACGAAGACGGTAGTAGAAACGATGACTTGACTGGTAAAATTTGCGACGCCGGCCAATACAATCGCATTTACGAAAAGGGTTATCTAGAATGCAAGCACTATAAGAGTGAATTCTTGGGTTATGAAGCTTTTGATAACTGTAAATTTCGGAAGGCTTGTGAGGCTGTGGGT
This sequence comes from Colletotrichum chrysophilum, assembly GCF_026319265.1. Lineage (NCBI taxonomy): Eukaryota > Fungi > Ascomycota > Sordariomycetes > Glomerellales > Glomerellaceae > Colletotrichum > Colletotrichum chrysophilum. Next base: position 61,736 of record NW_026517403.1, on the reverse strand, counting down.
GGCACGGGTGATTCGAGCTGCAGAGCCAAGGTCGGCATCTTCAAGGCTTAAGCGATCGGGTACTCAAAATCTATAACATTTCAGGCGGTCATGTTGTCAGTATACCACAGAGAAGTTCTTGGTTCATGTAGGCATATATTTGGTATTGAGACAGGCAGGTGTTCTGAGCATGGTTCTGAACAGGACATGATTTCAGTCAGGTGCATGAAGACAATTTTACATATAGTCTCTTACATAGTCAACGGGAGACGAACTACAACGAAGACTGAATTCAGATCGAACAAGTTTTTGCGCTGCTTGTGATGGGCACGCCGGGGTTTAAAACGAAAGACAACAAAAAGCAAAACATACAACACCGGGCATTCGCCGGTCGTCACCGACCCGACTACTACTCCAGCCCTCATTGGCTTATCTATGGGAGAGCGGACGGGATCCCGAGTTTTCCAATGGGTATGGTCGTATGTGACATTCGGCAGCAGTAGAGCTCTCTATATACCGCGAAAATGCGCTTGCGAAGCGTACTTCGCGTGGGGATGGCTGCGGAAACGGGCCTCTCAACTACCCTCAAAGCAGGCTGGGCTTCAGCCTATGACTAGAATTCAGAACTTCAGCGCTCTAAGAACTGGAACGCGCAACGTTTTTAGGGCCAAGTCCCATAGTCTAGAAAGTTCAGTTGCAATTCAGTCAGGAAACAAAGGGACTTTGGGAGTTAACTATAAAGAGGCCCACATGTTAGGGACGAAACTTGTGAGGAGAGCTTTGAATTAGGTACAGTTCAAAATCTGAAAGAGTTTGGTAGGGAACATCGCAGCAATGAGGGTGAGGGGGGCTGGACGCAATTGTGCATTCCATGTTTAGAGCCAGCTAACCACGCACAAGCTGTTCCTGGCGAGAATTGACTTTCAGAATCCGCCTAACCAAGTCTCATCTCTTTTTTTCCGTTTTCCTCTAGGCGATTACAGCACAGGTGGGTTCAATGGGACGATCATGGTACTAGGCAACGACGATGCAGTCAGCTGGGTAACACAAGAACCGCTTGGCATATAGGGAACACAAGGCTGAGACTACTAGAAGTGATGGAAACTCAGCATCACATTGGTCTCATTGGTCAGCGAATAAATACATGGGTTCCGACGCTTCTTGGCAGGTTGACGATCTCGGTGTGTTCTGGGTCCAGCCTCACGACTTTAGCGGATGCGACTGGCCCATTTGGCAGTCAGTGAGGGGGCTGACCTTGGCGATAATGAGTGCACCTCTTTCCTACTGAGAAAGTAATTGAAATGCAAACCTCTCGAGTGCGCGGCACTTTGCTTCCAAAATAAGAGGTAAGTATAGGGTGGGATATTCAGGCATCTCTGCGGTAGAATCCGCCGCCTATATAAACCATCGAGGCCTCTCAACTTAAGACTGTTTTCCTTCTCATCTTCAGAGCTCAGAGTCCACAAGCACCAGATCTCTCTCCTCTCCTCAAGACTCAATCTTTGTCAAACCTCTCTCCTTCTTTTTTGTTTCACCAAACACCAAATACCAGATACCAAATACTACCTCAGCCACTATGCGTGTCTCGTCCATCATCATCTCCGGTCTTCTGGGCCTTGGTGCTACAGCTACCAGCTTCACCTCCACCGGCACTCTCGACGGCGGCTTCAGCATCCCTGATGACATTCCTGACGGTGTCTACTCGGTCTCCTACGACGATTCCGGTCTGGCCGTGCACACGGCCATCGAGGATCTAGAGGTTCGCGACATCGGCGCCGTTCCCTCCATCGAGACGCGCGATCGTGCCGGTGGTGCTACGCTTGGCAAGCGTGACTGGTACCACGACGTGAGTGACATTTCAAGGGCCCTCCAGAACAAAACCAAACCCCCCTCTTCCCGAAATTCATCCTAGATCTGGAGTACACTATGAGAAGGGTGCTCCGTAGAATTTGCGCACCTTGGTGTCGAGGAAGAATAAACGCTGACTTGACGTGGCCGTGAAGTGCGGCGGCCACCAGAACATGGACCACGGCGCCACCGACAGGGCGGTAGACTCACTCAAGTGGGAGTGCGGCGGCGGCAAGGAAATTGGGGTCGGCGAGCGCCTGTACGGCATCTCGAGCGGAGGCGGCCAGCGTGTCGTCGCCTTCTTCTGCCTGTTCTCCCACGGTGGCAACCGACGCAGCTGCTATAGCGACGAGGCCGCTCAGCGTTTCGCCTCCATCACCAACGTCTGCGGCTGGTACGTCTCAGGCTGGACTGACTGGTGGTCTGGCAGCACTAAGGAGTACACCTACGGCTACCACGTGCTTGGCGACAACAACAATTTTTGCGGCAGGGCATAAGGCCATTCGGTCTCTCCAAGTTTTTCTCTTGGCGAAAGAAAGGCGCTTACACAATGAGGGTACTTGGAAGTCTGCTCCCTGTGGCATTTCGCGGGCTGCTGCTCTCGAGCACACCTTGACACATACGCATCACTACTCAATACTCAACCAGTCTGTGGTGATAAATGTTATATTCTTGGCGACGGCAGGGCTCTCAAGATGTCTTGCACTGAAGCCTGTTTTGGCGGGTGATAGGGGTTAACATTGAATAAATTAGTATTGAAAGCGATGTCTCCATGGTGCAGCTCTAAAACCTGGTTTTGGTCTGGTATAGTCGAGCTTCCCAAGACAAACCGTATTTTACCGGCGAACTGGGGCAAAGAGTGAAAATAATGGAAATTAGTTGAACGGTTAAAGGAGCCAGGACGTGGAAATAATTTGCGGCTGGTCTGATGTTCTGAAGTTCGAGAGAAGATGTTACGGGATAAAGAATCTTCGACACTCTCTGGGTATGGAGGAGGAGAACGAACAGGTTTGGAAGTCGGTGAGTTCAACGCCCAGAAGACTTTGCATTCTTCGAACAAGCCAGGCCCAGCAGATGCTATCTACCACGAAAATTCGCCCACTCCCTGTTCCTGACAAACTACAAAATAAGATGAAGGTTGAAACTTTGTCGCTAATTCGCCTCGCGGCCACCTCCTTCCTTCGCCCACGGAATTGGCAGCAAGGAGCCTAACAAGCCTGATGACCCTTTACCCCTTCACGAGCAGCTTGAGAGAGTGGCCGATTTTCTTGATGGGGCCACCTTTTCATCAGCATGGCCGATCTTCCAAAGGGAAACTTGGAATCGGGAGTCGTAGAGCCAGGCACATAACGAACAGAGCATGAAACTACGAGGTGCCAGGGCGTGGAACGATGCAGTTGGGACACAGTCAAATTACTCGGGTTACTATTTGTAAAAGGTCTCCGGTAGCTTGGGTTGGCGGCATTCCGCTGCCATGATAACTCGTCATGACGACTTGTCATGGCGCGTCCATGGCCAATTTGAGTGCTCGAATTTGAAAACACTTCGCAACAACATAATGACATTTGCCTCACACAAGAAAGTAGAGCATTGCAATAACTGCAAGAAAAAGTAGCATGGACGATAGCTGGGGCAACCTGTGAAGACTGGATGAACCCTGGTGCGGCCAGCCAACCAACCAATCCAGAGGCCAACGTTTCGAAAACACCGGGGCGGGTCCATGCGCTGCAGTGGGTGGCACCTCGGTGACTCGGTGAGCTCACCGTGATTTTTCCAATTTGTACCCCGCCATCGCAACCCCGCCATCCATCATCCGTCCTCTGTCACACCACCACCCCTCCAAACGAAAACTTTTCCCACGCCCCAGCCAGCGGCCATGGCAGACCTCGCAGCGCCGCCCGTCCTCTCGACGCCCGCCGAGCACACCTTCGAGGACCCGACGCCGGCCCCCGAGCCCCCGCCCTTCGCGTCCCGCAGCGACGATGACCTCTTCGCCATCTACGAGACCGAGCGCACCGCGCGCGAAATCACAGAGAAGGGCTGGACCCGCGTCGGCCTGCAGTTCCCCGATGCCATGCTCTGCGACGCGACGTGGGTCGTCGAGGCGCTGACCAAGGCCCTCGGCACGCCCGACACCCACAAGGTCTACGTCCTCGCCGACACGTCCTACAGCGCCTGCTGCGTCGACGAGATCGCCGCCGAGCACGTCGACGCGCAGGTCGTCGTGCACTACGGCCGCTCGTGCCTGTCGCCGACCTCGAGGCTGCCCGTCATCTACGTCTTCACGCGCCACGCCCTCGACATCGACCAGGCCGCCGCGGCCTTTGCGAAGGAGTTCCCCGACAAGGACAAGAAGGTCATCATCGTCGCCGACGTGACGTACCAAGACCACGTATCCCCGCTCTTCGCCAGGCTACAAGACTCAGGCTACACGAACCTCCTGCACACCGAAGTCGTCCACAACCCGGCCGGCACGATCCCGAACCGCAAAATCGTCGGCGCCTCCGCCGACGAGACCCCCGAAGCCGACCTCGCGCAGTACTCCCTCTTCCACATCTCGACGCCGCCGCCGGCGCTCCTCCTCGCGTTGCAGACCCGCATGGCCTCCCTCCACGTCCTCTCCACCGCGAACCTCTCCACAGACGACCCGACGCGGGTGACGAACGCGCTGCTCCGCCGCCGCTTCGCGCGCGTGCTGACGCTGGCGACGGCCGGCGTGGTCGGCATCCTCGTCAACACGCTCTCCGTGTCCAACTACCTCCCCAGCATCGACCTTCTACGGCGGCGCATCGCGGAGGCCGGGAAGAAGAGCTACACCATCGTGGTGGGCAAGCTGAACGCCGCCAAGCTGGCCAACTTCGCCGAGGTGGACGGGTGGGTGGTCGTGGGGTGCTGGGAGAGCGGGCTGGTGGAGGAGGACGCGGGCTTCTTCAAGCCCGTTATCACGCCCTTCGAGCTCGAGGTCGCGCTCAAGCCCGAGAGCGAGCGGGTATGGGGCGTCGAGTGGTGGGGCGGCATCGAGAAGCTGGACCATGACGCGGCCAAGCCCGAGGAGGAGGACGACCGCTCCGAGGACGAGTCGGCGCCGCCGGAGTACGACCTGCGCACGGGCAAGCTGGTGAGCAGCCGGCCGATGCGGATGCCGGTGCGGTCTGCCAACGAGACGGCCAAGACGAACGGGGAGAGCCTCGCGAAGCCGGGGACGCAGTCGGCGCTGGTGAAGCGGGAGGTGGGCGAGGTGGCCACGATCAACGGCGTGCTGAGTCCTGGCGCCGAGTATCTGCGGTCGCAAAGGACGTGGCAGGGTCTGGGGACAGATTATGACGAGGAGGCCAGCACGGTCGTCGAGGAAGGCAGGAGTGGTGTTGCGCGTGGGTACACGGTTGGCGAGGACGCCGGCAGGTCGTAGATGTGTGTATACCTTTGACGGGTTTCTGTTTTTTTTCAAAAGTTCAACAAAAATGGCGAGGGAACAAATGGGGTCACATAGAAAGGGGGCGGCGGGATACCAATTCATTTCATGATCATGTCCATTCTTCTTCTTCATTGTCTGGTCGGGAAATTCATTCTGTGTACATGAGAGAGAAGACGCTCGATCGGTCCAGCCAGACCGATGCATCGTCATCGAGGATAGGGAAAATATTAAGACAATGGTGCAAAAATGAGACGGGGAAGAGAAGGATTGACTCAAGGTCGTCGATTCGTCATCATGAATAGATCCATCCTCCAACAAATAAATACGCCAGGCTGTTGCTACTTTCAGCAATCAACTTTGAAATTCTTCTCTCACACACAAGTTCCTCCCATACATCTTAATCGTGTCATTCCATGGTATAGTATATAGTCTCATCACACATTTTTCTCTCATTCTATAGCTTTGCGCATGTCGCATGCGCTTCGTCGGACCCGCGTTGTCATCTTAGACATAAACGCGGCGGGAGTGGGAGCTGCGACGGCTGTGGTGGCTGTGGCTGCGGTGACGGCGGTGGTGGCCGCGGTGGTAGTACTTGCGGTCGTAGCTCTTTGACAGGTGGTCGCCGTGCATCCAGGCGAGGGCGGCGGTGAAGAAGAAGAGGATGCAGTTGATGATGCCAAAGACCCAGGAGGCCTTGAGCATGGCACAGGGCTTGTTGGTGATGAAGCTGAGGCGGGGACCGGAGATGGAGAAGAGGCCGGGGAAGTTTGCGGTCCACTGGCCGTTGCGGGACAGGTCGGTGCAGTCGACCCAGTTGATGCCCCTCAGGTACCAGACGGCGGCGATGAAGGCGCCGACGAAGCCGAGGTCGATGACGGCGACGAAGAGGGCGTTTGCGCTGCTGCGGTGGTAGCTGAAGAGGGTGAAGATGGCCCAGGCGAGGGCGAGGACGGAGACGATGAAGAGGACGAGGATGGAGTTGGGGACGATGACGTTGGCCTTGACGAAGCCGTCGACGAACCAGGCGAGCATGCCCATGGTGGGGATCTGTTGGGCTGCATGTTAGATTTTTTGTTTCTCATTCTCAATTCAATGTGGTCGCAGATTGTCGCGAGAATTGAGTTGGTGGTGAGGTGAGAGACCCGAGGTGGGTGAGAGGCTTACCAAGGTGATGATCTGCAGAAATCGCGTTCCCGCGAAGGCCATTGCGAACAACATGATGGGCGAATTGTGCCCCGAGGGCGCGCTAAACGGTCAAAAAAGTTGCGACGCGTCGGCGAGGACGGAATGCGCTTCGAATGCGCTTGCGACGGTAGTGTGGCCGATGAGGGCGGACAATGCTTAGTTGGAGACTGGGAAAGTCCGGCGAGAGGGCGCGGGAGCTGTCGGGGATGGACGCTACTGGTGCTGCTGTTGTCTGACACGGAGCAGAGTGAGTGAGACAGACGGTCGGGAGGAACGGTGAGGGACGGGAAGGTAGAAGAGGAAGCAGAACCTCTAGAAGGGCTTCGGACGAAGGAGGGTGGTTGGGATGGGGGTGGTTAAGTAGTTTGGGCCGGGTACGGATTGGATGCCGGCGCCGCAGCAGCAGATTCGAGGTGCGTCAACGAGGCGGTGGTCTCTTTGGCGTGTGTCGGGTGTGAGAGAGCAAAGCCAATGTGTCAATGTTAGGGGATGCAGGTCAAGGTGGTGGAGGATTGGTTGGACTGGACGGGGGTCAGCAAGTCATGACAAGCAAGGACGGGCAGCAAATAGAAGAGAGTCGCAGTTGCGTAAGGTAAGGTAGTGGTGGACGAGGGCAGCAAAGCAGGGCATGGTGGAATTGGGGGTGGTTGGGCTGGATCACAGTGGTCAAGGTCATGGATGGTGAAGCGAAAAAGATACAGAGTGGTATTGGAGGCTGTTCTGGCTGGCTGCAAATGCACAATGCACCGGTCTGCAAGATGCGACCCTGGAGATGGTGGCATCGTCGAAAGAGACTGCAGAGGTGGGAAAAGGAAGCAGAAAAAAAAAGAGGTGGCAGGGATGGTTCCCAGTTTTTCTGCTCGCGGGCTGGGCTGGACAGGGCTGCCTGGCTTGCTGCTGCTGACTGACGAAGTCGACGACGAAGACGACGACGACCGATGAAGTTGCATGGGACGGGCAGCGAATAGCGGCAAGGCAAGGTAAGGCGGCCTGATGTGCGTCTGTTTTTGTTTCTGCCTGTGTTGGTGTTGACTTTTGATCGACTCTACTTGGTCCCAGTATCACAGCGGTGTTGCGGATTGCGAGAGACAGAGAATCAAGACACAGACACAGAGACAGAGAAGGGGAAACAGAGAGAAACATGGCGCAGCTCGGTGCAGCAGTTCCTTGGGCTGAGAAAGTATAGGCGAGCACGGCCTTCCGATCAAGGATTGACGGCTGCCATCAATAGCACCCACGGAGCTTTTGCTCTTTCGCAAACCGCCGTCAAACGGTGACACAGACAGGTCCTTCCCTGCGTCGGTTGCTATGACGTCGAAGATCGGCAGTCGCTGCTTCCCTTTTCGGTCCCCCATCCAACGGCAACAGACAGCCACACTCAGAAAGAAGGAACACCACCACCACCACCACCACCACCACTTTCCGAAGATGCATCCCATTTCCCATTTCCCAGGGCAGCTTAGCTCAGCTCCAGGTGGTCAGCTCCGAGGCCAGCACCACCTCTTTTCTGCAGCCAAACTGCATCCATCTGTCTGTCTGTGCGCCGTCGTCATCCAGCATGGCAATAGCAGATCAAGGCTTGCACCTGGCAGAGATGCGCTCATCATCTGTCCATCGGCCCTGTCAATCCGGGAGAGCAGCCCCCGTTTTACCCAACGGTATCTTGCCAATTCACACAACCCATGCCCACCCCGTCCATCGCAGATACGTACTCGACACCGTTGACGGTCTAGAATCATCTCGAGAACAAAGAAACACTGCGACCGACATTCATTCCTGTCTCTCTCGCTCCGTCTCCCGTTTCATTTCAGGGTCTTCCCAGATTGACCACCACCAAGGTACACTACTGCCATCAAGGCTACCAACCTAGGTAGGCTACCAAGTAGTCTACCGCCTTGGTTTCCCGGCCAGCAGTGACAACACACCATATGACACCCGATGCTCACAGGACGAATCAGCCAATGACAGGCGCAACCCCCACTCCACCATTCGAGAAACCACCAGCAGACTCCCGCTCGAAACAAACACTCCCGTCCTGCTCCCTCACCGCCGGTGAAACCACACAAAAAAAAAGAACAGCATGAAAAAGAATAGCGGGGACCCGATGAGGTGGCTGGGCTGGAACCGGACACCACTCCACTGACTCGTTCGACTCTGTCCACTGATTCTGCGTCTCACCCAAGCACCCAAGGCACCCTCTTACAGAAGAACCACCCGGCCGTCGACGGCTCTGGACCCGTCCGCGGCATCTCCACACCGCCGCCCGCCGCCGTCTTCCAACTGGGCGTTCCCAATGTTACGGCCCAACGCGGTTCCACGTGGGGTCGATGCCATGCGATGCACCACCGCGATCCCGCTTCTAGCTCCGTTTCCTCCTTGTCCGCCGCCCATTGATGCCTCACCGACACACTACCGATACGGTACTGTGTACACCCCATGAAGAAGTCCCGTCCCGTCCCCTCGTTCATCACCAGCCCGTCGCCAGCCGTTCTATCCTTCCATCTTCAGACCCAGACTTGTCCACGTCAGCAACAAATGCACCCTCGGCTCCCAACGGCGCGCATCCCTAGCATCGACCATTGAAAGTCTGATATGGTGATCTGTCAATCAGCCCAGAGATGCACACGCATCATGTGGGATGGGAAAGTGATCCGTCACCTTGCTCCGTCTGCGGAGCACAATCAATCGCAGTACTCCCTCCTATCGGGCATTAATTAACTCTAACGAGCAACACTGCACTAATTACACAAAAACACCACCAGGGACCTGCAATCGCCGGGTATCACTCTAGTAAATACAGCTACATCCAACTTTTGGGTCTATCGTGACATGAGCCTCGTAAGTGAAATGGTAATAAATCGAGGAAACCTTGTATCCGTCGTTCGTCTCATATCCCGCTTGCCCAGGTTCCGTCCAAAACATCCTCCTTTTAGGTCCCCTTACACGTACATGGTTCTGTCATCCCGTCGTACCTGGCTGGCGGCTCATCCAACATGCCTCACTTCACTCGCCTCTTCACGGCTCATGGTCATCGATCACGTCCAGGTCAAAGTCCCGGATCTGCGGCGACATGCTGTCCGTCTCGACACTCTCCCGCTGCGCCTGTCGGCCATATCCGCCGCTCCTCGAGCTCCTCGAGTCCACCATGTCGTCGAGAACAAGGAACCCTCCCGACCCAGTAATGCTACCAGAGAGGGGCAGGTGAGCATGGCTCGAGGTGTTCGACCGCGCATATCCACCGTGAGAACTGTTCCCATCGTTCGCCGCGCTAAAGTCTCGTCGGCGAACCGGCAGCTCCATCCCCTCGCCACGATCCATGCCGAAGGTGCTGCCACTGCGCATGCTGCCCGGCCCGCCGCCGAGCGTCTTGGCGTTGTCCCGGGACTGCGCTCGGCTGAGGTTGGCCGCGGGGCGGTGGGAGGCCGGGGTGCGAATGCTGCTGTTCGTGTCGCTCTCACTGACCACGCTGTACGCAGAGCTAAAAGGCGGTGCAGACCCTGCCGAGTGGACGGACCGGGCCGCCGGGGTCTGGTATCCGGAGCCCCGCGACGTCGTAGACGGTGGAGCCCGCGTGTAGGCAAAGGGCCGACCGACACCTTGGATGGGGCTGGTATTGCCTGAGCCCCCTTCAGAGCTCTCTGCACCGCTGCTGTTCTGGTTATTCCACGTGTTCTGCACAACCCAGCAATGCGACAGCTCATGCGACGCCTCGTCCGGTGTGCTTGATCCCTTCCAAGGCGGCACTCTGGTCCCCTTTAGGCGCGGGGACAGGTGGTAAGGGACGTCGTCTCGGTACCGAACATTGGGGGCGTCCACCGAAACACTAGCCAGGGTCTGGAGGATGCCATAAATCAACACCCAACGGCCCCGTCTGGCTACTGCGGGGTCCACCTCGGTGATGCTGTCGCTCTTTTCAAACTTGACGAATGCGTCGATGAGGTCGGATTGTGTAAAGTCCGATCCCAGAATGTATATGTTGGTCGCCTCCGTGTATGCCAACTGCACTCGCCGTTCCAACACACCGCCTCTGTTGTTGGTGGGGGCGTTCTTCTTCTTGAACATCGATGAGTCCTTGGGGCTGGGAGCCGGAGTGATTGACTCCGGGACAAGAGGATACGGGTGCGGGATGTGCGGGCAGCGCAGCTTGTTGTCGTATTCAACGAGCATGTCCGTCATGGGAATGTCAATATCGGCATCGAACCCTTTGTCCTTATCGCTCTGCATCATCCACTTTCGCCCCGAGCGAGCCTCGGACATGTCCCAAGTAATGTCACGGTTGACTAGGTAGTCGTATAGGGCACCGAAGTCCTTCTGAAGCAACTGTGCGACGTTCCTTGTGAGCCACATGTCTTCTCCTTCCGAGTCCGGTAGACCTGCTGTCGGTGCTGGCGGCCAGCATCCGTGGATTCGTGAGTAGTGGTTGAGGAAGAACTTTTGCAGGCGGTCTGCCGCTGCCTTGGACGGGCCATTGATACCCGCTGGCCACATGTCGCCGTATTGGAACTCTGCAAGACGCTCTTCGGCGGCTTGCACTCGAAGTTGTGTCTCGAGGCAGGCACGCTCGAGTAGCGCCCTAGTAATGGGCGTGAGCTCCTTAAAATCAGCGCACTGCTCCAGCTGGCTGTACATGCCAGCGCAGTGCAGGAAGCTCTCCCGCCAGCCTTCCTCCCACCTCACTGCCTGGCCTTCCGACCATGCCAGCAAGCTCACTGCCGTTTCTGGGTCGTTGCGAACATCGTCGATGCCTCGAGCAGACAGGTAATTGAGAATCATGCCGACGTTGTCTGAGTCCGGAGGCAGGTACGCGTCTAGTCGCATGTGAAGGTCCGACAGGGCCTGGTACAAGGACAACCCGACGAGTGATGCATGGTAGAGCAGAGCAAACACATTCCTTGTCGTGATCTGGCTCCGGACCTGCTCTACCTTCGTCATGTTCGCCGGCGTAGGGAAGTACATCTCGTAGGAGATCTGGCCGTCGGCCTCTCCAAGATCCTCAGAAATTGGCGGTGTCGGCTGACCGCGACCCATGTGTGGCCTCAGCATGGGCGGCGCCCCTTGCGGTGATGGCGGCATGTAAATATCCTCCTCCGTGGTGCCTTCGCGAAGTAGTGTAATGAGATACCTCGACTCAGTTGCCTCAATGATGTGGGATGACAGCCTGAAAGAAGGGTTCGGCCTCGGGTTTTGTCCCTTATGCCCAAAGAAGACCAAAACATCTCCATTGGGATCCCAGAGCTCGGGGTCTTTGCGAAGCTTGTTCCATCTTTGGATCGGTCTCCCAGCACCAATCCATCGCTTGATGGCTGGCGTGGTCGGCACGGGTGGCAGTTTTGAGGCTGGGGGTGGTGACATGGGCAGGTCCATTTCCTGATATCGCATCTGTTGCTGCTGTTGTTGCTGCTGCTGCTGCTGTTGATGTTGTTGTTGCATGTGCATTTGCAGTTGCATCTGTTGCATGGTATCCATGTTAAACTGCTCGTAAGTGTACTCGGGCTCGGTGGGTGAAAGGGGTGCAGAGCCATGGTGTTGGCCTGGCCTCACAGTGGCGACAGACTCGGGACGGAATTCAGGCTCCTTGTTCTTGCGCTTGAAAGTGAAGGTATTGGCGAGCCCTCGCCTCACATCTTCACTCTTCTTGTCCAGCCTGCTCCTCAGGCCAGACTTCTCGATGCCGGAGACATCCTCTGTCTTAATGGTGGGTCTCCTCGCCCTTGCGTAGGCAAAGTCGTCCAAAGGGCCGGCAGCTCCGTCCCGGCGGCCACCTTCGCTGCTCCCACTGCCGCTGCCGATGCTGGGGGTGCCGACCTTGACATCGCGGGGCGGCTCCGAGAACTTGAGGAAGCGGGCGTTGGTGGTTCCGATGCCGGTGCCAACGGGCAGTGAAGCGCCGGTCTGGGGCAGAGGAAAGTCAGGGATGGCATAGTCGTTCGGGTCTACTCCTACTCCTCCAGGGCCGAGATTCGCGGCTGCTCTCGCCTTGTCCTTCTCGGTCTGGGTGATCTTCTTGCGCACATAGGCGCTCCGGCCGGACATGTTGGCGGCGGCGGGGGAAAAGCAGGGTGATGAAGCTCACGGGGAGCAGTCAGGCAGACTACCTTAGCCGACTGGGGCGGCGGGGGGCCCCGGTGTCTGGGGTTCAAGCCGTAAGAGCAGCCAGACACGTGTGAGATGACGAGGTGAAGTCTGACGGCCGACGACGGAAACGACAATGGCGACCTATGACCTATCCTTTGGCCTATGACCTATGACCTAAGTAAGGCAGGTAAGGCACGGGAAGCGACGGCGCGACGGCGCGTCGGCGGCCGGGTCTTATGTGGGCGATAAGATAAGAGACCTGGACCTGAGGTGGGCTTCTTCAGAAAGGCAGGCGCACCTTTGCAAAGTGCAGCAGGTGCAGCAGGTGCAGAGGTACAGCAGGTGGTCCCCTGAAAGCTGAGATTAAGCGAGGGGTACGTACTCTCGAATCGGGCAATGAGAGAGCTCCGATAAGAAAGAGAAATGGACGAAAAGGCCAATGAGAGGCGCCAAGAAGGCCGAGGTGGGGATAGCGGGGGACGCGCGTGGGGCTGGAGGGCGCCGCCGGGGCCAATCGGCAGCAGCTGTGCCTCTGGAGGGTTGCCCGCTTCAGCGTCTTGTGCGTCTGTTGCGCCCGCTGGCGATGGCGGATGCGGAAGATGACTGGTGGCCAGAGGCGCTTTTTGCTTTTCTTTTGTTTTGTTCCTATGAAGGCAGCCTCATCAGCTCACGCCTCTTTTTTTTTTTTTTTTTTTTTTCAATGTGACCAACACGAATTGCCAATCTGGGGGTTTGTGTGTACCGGATATCGCGTGTATGTGTTGCGTGTGTTGCGTGTGTTACGTAGTATGTGCGTCGGGTGTGTAAGGGTGATGAGGACTCGTCTGTCTATCTCGTATGGCTGTGTGTGGTGTCGTGTGTCGAATGGAATACAGGCAAGGTAGGTATATGGGTGAAAGAAGAGACGGCCGAAGAGAATCACAAATGATTCCTTACCTTTCGACAAAGGTCCTCTCTTCAACGTGGCTGGTCGTGCTCGGTTGATATGTCTTCGATGATGCAGAATCGCAGATGTTTGCGGCCTGCGTTCGGGGCACCGATCAGGCCTCTCGTGCCTGGCAGGATTCCTTCGACTCCGTGGCGTCTTTGAGGTGTGCGTGTTGTACGTCGATTGCGCCCGCTGCGTGTCGCTATTGCGCTGCCGGCTCGGTAAGGGAGAGGAATGGTCTTGGGCCTCGGACGACCGAAATGAGTCCGCGCCCTCTCCTCTTCTCTCTTCCCTTCTCTCTCTCCTCTTCTCCGTGTCTCTGGTAAGTCGCAGAAACAACAATAGCAGAAAGCCAAGAAACCAGAAGGAAGGAAGGAAACGGAAAGAACCAAAGGACGCGGAGAACAGCACTTGAAGGAAGGCCGCGTGTGGTGGGAGGATATGTCCCCCAGATATCATATTTTGGCTCCCGTCATGGACCCAAGACTAAGCAACGCCATACCCATACCATACTGAACCGGGCATCCAACGCCGTCCATACCTTACCTGCCTTCGGTTATTCGTACTCTGAATACTAGCACATAATACCTGCTCCGGCTGCTGCATGCTATGCCTGGGGAAGACAACCACTTTCTTTTCGGTCAATCATGTCTTGGCCTGCGGAACCAACCCCCAGCCCGTTTCTGCCTGTCTGCAGTAGTTGAACTCTGATCCTACCATGGATGCTTGATCAATGCTGCCCTACCCATGGGTCCCGCGACGGCGAGGAGGGGCTTGCTTTTACTGCATTGCATTGGTTCGACCGGTCTTACTGGAGACACTGTGACGGGATGCCGTCGACCAGACGGATCGCTGCCTCCTCCTGCAGCAGCATCTCAGTCTCCCGTCGTCTCATCTGCAGTTCACCACTCATCAGTCGCTGGACTGGCAAAGCCTCTCTGACAGACGCTCGCCTCAACTCAACGTCAGCCAGAATGCTATCAAAATCCGCTTCCGATAGGCACATTCGGCAGCTCTGCGCCAGCAAGGGGTCCCGGTAGCCGGACAAGGATCAACCACTGCGAAAAGGGCAGCCCAGGCAGCACCAGCGAACCGCACACTGGGACAAAGGATCCAGGCCCTGGCTGGCTTTGGTGATTGATTACCGCTTTGCTGACCACGCCTGATTGATTGATTGATTGATTGATTGATTGAGCCAACTGGTTTTGATTGATTGATTGAAATGACATTGGTAAATTGATGACGGGAGGGGGGAAACCGTCCGACAATACGCGGCCCGTCTTTGGCAGCCGTCCGTCTGTGGCCCAATTCGATTTGACTTTTCAGTTCTGCTGAACGGCAATTTACTGCATATTGTCGCCGTAAAACCTTGACATGGTTGTCGCCTCTTCTTTTGCATCCCATCTCGACGACGACGACGACGACGACGACAGCCATCACTCAATGTTACCAACAGCGACAGAACAACCCATGCAAAAAATGTCCCCGGTCTCCATGCTACTCCGTATCGGCCCCCAAACAGAGGAAATCGTCCTTCCACCCGAGGCTTCCCTCTGCGAACTGCCTGCCTTACACAGTTATGCTGTTGCCGATGTGTTTCAATAACCCGAACCTTTGGGTCGTATCCTCAGGGACCGTATCGCCGAGGGTCCAACGATGCAACTCAACTCCATCAATACAGCAAAACCCCCTGGTCGTCGTCTGCCCAGGACTTTAGTGTAAGGTTGACGAGAGAGGGGCCCAACAATTGGATTGCTGCTGCACATCGCAATGGACAATCCCTCCAGTCCCAAGACGCAAACAGCAGCAGCTGTTGCACTCATCATCTCCATGTTCTTTGTCTCTCTCTCTGTGTCATTGGCTCTTCCCTCCCCTTTTCTCCCTCTTCCGCCATACTCGCCTCACAAACCAGCAGAGCAGGTTCATCAACACCAGTCCAGTCCAGTCCAGTGTCCGTTGTTGAGCTCGCACATTCATCCTTATCAGCAAACCCGCATGCCCCTGGCAGCCGCACCAATGCAGGTGAAGTCGGCCGTCATCTTCCTGTTCCCAAAGTCCACCGGCGGCGTCCAACGGCCTGGACAACACTCACGGGCCTTGCAGCCCTGCCGTCCGTCCCGCCCAACCCCTATCCCCATGATACGGATCGTAGTGAACTTCCTGAACGGCCCAAGGCTGCTTTGCACGTAATGCCCGAACGGCCGGTCCTCATCTTCTGTCCAGAGTGTTCTCTGCCCTCCGCCGGCCTCCACTGCATCGCTTCATTGCCCCCATCCAGAAGCTGCCCATTTCTTGCATCGGCCCATCGCCTCTGGTGGCCCATTGCACCCAAAACTACCCTGCCGTGCCATGCGCAGTGCATGCATCAATCCAACAATCCTTGATATTGCACTCTCCGCTATATACCAGGGGCACCACAATTGCTACTACGGAGTACTGCGGCCGACCGACCTGTTGGCCCTTGAGATGGTGCTTGGATCCGCGGACATCGGCTTCAATCCTTCGATGCTGGGTTCCAGAGCAGGGCGAGGGCGAGAGCGGATGGCACGCGCAGGACGCCACATCGCGTGAGCTCGGCGAGGACGGCCTACACCACCACCATCACCACCACCTTACCCTTCGCAAGGTCTTCCTCCCGGAGTGGCGGCCGGTGGTGACTTTATGGCGTCGTAAAGCAACACTACTAGAGCCGGATCAGCGGCCCAAAAGGGGAATCGTCGAGAAGCATGGTCTCCGCGTTGCGAGTGAGAGATGGGAGCATTCTGGGGCCGCCATGCTGCAGAGGACGCACCTCACCTCACCTCACCTCACCTCGCCTCCTGATTGTCATTGCCATCCAGCTTCTGCCCACCGGTGAAGGTATGTAGTTAGTTCCCCGTTGGCTAAAGGGATTTTTGGAAGTCCCAATATGTGCATCCCCCACCCGCCGCTCGTGTCAAGGGGTCCCGGACATGGCCCCGCGTCATCATCGATGGCCCTCCCCTCTGTGCGTTCTGTCTTCTTTGACTTGGGCTGAACGGATGGCCCGTGGAGGAGCTTGTTTGCAAGAACAGACGTTTGAACGCCCGCTTCTGGTGGCCCGGGCTGTCATTCTTGG
Source organism: Colletotrichum chrysophilum (assembly GCF_026319265.1). Lineage (NCBI taxonomy): Eukaryota > Fungi > Ascomycota > Sordariomycetes > Glomerellales > Glomerellaceae > Colletotrichum > Colletotrichum chrysophilum. The sequence goes on along the minus strand of NW_026517403.1, from coordinate 45,209 downwards.
ACCGGAGGATCAGTCATGTCAGTGAATGCTGGAAGATAGTGGCTTGCTAGGGACCCTCGACCCCCCTGGTGATCCAAGCATCTTGTTCTCCAGGCACGAATAGGCAGACTGCCCGTTGTTGAAGGATGACCGAAAGCCCAAGGGGGCGGTGCAGGAACACATACGCTTTCGCAGAGCACCACCACCACCACCGTCGTCAGTCTGATTGAGCGCGCTCCCGGGCAGACAGACCAAACAACAATGGGCATCACCGGACGAGGGAAAGAGAGCACGGCCGGAAGGGTTCAAATCGCATCCCGTACGTGCGGACCAAGGCCTGGAGGTAGCATCGTCTCCCCCCCGCCGCGCCGCCGGTGAGAGGTGAGTAAGACTGAAGTTAATACTTACAACCAAGGTTACCGATGAGGTTGCTTTGCTTGGCAAGCCACCACCCACCGTCCCAAGATAAGCTACAGAACAAAGAACGCCAGGGCCAGTTTGACAACTTTTCGTAACGTAATGGATCCAGAGCGTCGGGCTCCAAGTCCCTCCACCCCTCGTCGCTCCCATCCGATCCCATGCTCTCCCATTCTCCTCCATCGACGCGGAAAGCCGCAGCAGAACGCCAGAGAGAAGCCGAGGGCATTCTGTTTCTCTGTGCCTCTTGCACGCCGCCCCGCGCCCGCCCGCCCACGTTTTGCTGCCCATGTTCATTTCCAGACTTCTCCAGAGCATCCGCGCCGATCGTCTGCCAACCACATGGCGAAGCCGCCAAAAAGACGGCCCAACTTTAGGACGATCAACGAGGGTCTTGCAAGGAAAGCCATTGAAACTAGCAATTGGCAAGATGCCTTTCGCAATTTCTCTGTGATTCTTCCTTTCGGACTTTCAAACTCTGTTCCTGCAGCACTGCGGCGAATCGGCCGATTTGCGCCCGCAGACAGGACAGGACTGGCGAAAGGAAACCAACAGAGAAACATTAGAATGTCAGCAGCATTGCGCTGGGCGATCATTTCTGTCCCAGCCTCCGTGCCAATTTCTCATCTGTCACATTTGCGACTCCTGCTTGCCCCCCTCATGCACTCCGCATCACCATCCTGCGACGGCCCAAATCCCCCTCGCTTGCAAGTGTTTGGCATCCTAGCGGGCGTTTCTTCGTTTCACAACAAAGAAATCTTGTAAGCGATGATTGGCATCTCGCAAACGTGGTTTGCTACGATGCCATCACCGGTTTTTCATGCCTGCGATGCGTCTGCTACGTTGCACGCTATACTCACCGCAATGAGGCAAGTTTCAGGCCGGTCGGTCTCTCAACGCATCGATGTTCTTGGGGGACAATGATCATGATGAATGTATCCGGGGAGATAGGGTGGTGGGTGGTGCCGGAGAACGCCCCGCCGATCACAGAGCCACTTTGCTCCGGATTGGGCCGAAGCATGCCGGCATCGTGTCCCCGCTCCCGCTCACAGACGATCCGGGTGGACACCGCACTCTCCTCCGCGCCCCGGGGTTCTCCGGGAAACCGGGCCCGATGATCACTTCCGGACTGGACACAGCGGGCCAGGATACGACGGACGAGGGGAATAGGGAATGGGGGCCGCCCGCGTGCACGGCACCGACGATGGCCTCCGCCCTCCTCTCGTTCCGCCCACGGGCTGTTGGCGCCAGGTGGAAAGGGCAGAATTCCGACCGAAAGGGGCTCTAGGAGTATTTCTCTCCTGCAAAACCCACGCGGCGCCCACACTTTTTGCCCACATCTTCATCCACTTACCCCCGATTCTATTTCCCGATTCCCCGAGTGCCGCACCCAAAACCGACAAGTGACCGACGATAACTCCATCACTCAGACATGCACCAAGTGGCACTCAACTCCTGAACCTCCTGAACTCGGTCTCGGTAGTGGAAGCCCAGTTTGTCGAGTAGTCCGTCGTGAGAGCTTCATCTATCTTGACAAGTCAATGAACACAACCCAAACTTGAAGCGCACCAACCCCAGCAACGTAAACCCGAGTCAGGAGAGCAATTTATCGACCGGCTCACGCGGGAATACTTGCTGCCGTTCGGTCCGCGGCGTGGATGTGCCGTCACGTAATTCCCAATCTCCACTGAATAACGTGCGTGCAGCGATAAAACAGAGGAGAGCTTAATTTTCCCCCTCACCCACCCAAAGCTCCGAGCACCGCTGATCATCAGCGGTGATCGCGTTGATCCGGTCCTGTCAACCGAATATCAACAGCGAGAGCCACATATAACCAACCATTCGACAATCAAGCTTAAGAAAAGACGGAAAAAAAAATGGGATGAAAGACTCTGCAGAAGATAATGAAGAAGAACCACTGTCTTTGCCACTAATTTGCCCCCTTTCCCTCGTGTTGGACCCTCCTCGGCTCCAGATACGATGCCACCGCGACCGGCCAAGTCCCAAAAACCGACCCCAGGATGCGGTGCTTTTCCGAGTCTATCGCGTTTGAGAATGGCCAACACCCCCTGCAAGTGGACTGACTGCACTGGGCAAAAAGCCCTCTCTTTGGAGGAGTTTCCCGCCCTCCTCCCAGCCAAGAGGGATTCGATGAAGAGTTTCAACGCAAACTGGCGTTGACTTTCAACCCGTGCAATTTCAATGTTCCGGAATCCTCCCCCGTCTGATTCGAGCGCTTGAGCTGCATCTGGCGAGCTGTCAGCGACCGTTGGTGTGCCACCTCATGTGCTTCCCGACGCAGGCACGATCGCCAAGGCGGCACTCGAAATCGTCTCGTGATGTCTGCTGTGCTGCAGCACAAGCGCCGGTAACGATTTGCCCGTCTGAACACAAACGGGAAAGTCAGCTCAAAGTCCGGGGTTGATGGCCTCGTTGATACGACTACAAGCTGCACATGGCCATGTAGAGTTGCATGCTGCAGGCCGGCACTCGGAAACCCCAACTTTCACAATCCCCAATTCCCGTCACTGAGGCCCAATATTTCCATGTTTCCCCCCAAAATGCTCCAGTTCACGGCGAACATACAGCAAACGCACCGCGGCTACTGCTCTTGTTCATGCGGCTTGGCTCTCATGCGCACCACTGGGACGACGAGAGTTCGCATTCCCTGCCCTATCCGGGTCGTCCGTCCATTCAACCTCCCCTCCCCCCCTCCTGGGTCTGTCTCTCTATGGACCCCTAGCTGTTTCTTTCTCGGTCTCTCTCCACTGTCAGCGGCACGCACGGCAGTTCCTGGCTCTTCAATGTCGCCTTGAAAGCTTAGCCCAGACAGTTTGTCCGTCCTTCATTGCTTATTCGGCCCTGGTCCAGCACTTTTCGAGTCTAAACCGGGCCCACGGCAGGCTGAGCTTAGATATGCAAGATCGGACGACTGCAACATTCAAGCCCAACCCTTCATCTCATTGATGGAGTCTTCCCTGGCGGCTGCTCCATCTATATTGCCGTCTTTCCATCACCAGCCCAGGTGTCTCCCAGTCATCGAGGGCAATTTCCGCCAATAGGGATGGTCAGTGGATGTCTTCGACGAGAGTTGTCCCTCATGCTCCCTCCGACAACCTGGTTCTAACCTTCTCCCGAGCGATGGCGTTTGCTTGACGAGAGATCTCGGCCCCATCCACCGCTGTCAGGTTGATCTCGTCCCGGTGCTTGGCGGTATATGTATCGTGACATTCCCATCGTCGTTTGTGTCGGTTTTCCTCTACCTCCCACCGGCCTCTCTCTTCGCACCAATCCACCACCACCACCACCCTCGTTTCAGCCGCTTGCTTGTCTTCTTCGCCGACATGCGTTTCGGTTCCGTATTCTCCCTCGCAGCTGCGCTGCTGAGCGCCACCGTCCAGGCTTATGGCAACCCCGGCGCCTGCTCCGGCCAGTGCTGGTCTCACGACCCTTCCGTCGTCCGCCGCGACTCCGACGGCACCTACTTCCGCTTCGAGACCGGCAGCAAGATCGGCATCTGGAAGGCTCCCGACCTGGTTGGCCCGTGGACCTACCAGGGCGCTGCTCTCCCGTCGGGTAGCAAGATCAACCTCAAGGGTAACGACGATCTCTGGGTAAGACGGAGTAGTGTTTCACAACCCCTCCTTTTATCACGAAATCGGATGAACTCGTCCCCTCGCACACAAAAAAACATGTCACCCAGCCAAGATATCTTTCACAATAAAACTGGCCTATAGGAAGCTACACATACTTATACAAATCTACTCTCACATAGGCCCCTGATGTGAACAAAGTCGGAGACCAGTACATACTCTACTACACCGTCTCCTCCTTCGGCGTCCAAGACTCGGCCATCGGCTATGCCACCTCTCCCACCATGGAGTACGGCTCCTGGACCGACCACGGCGCCACCGGCGTCGCCTCCAAAGCCGGCAGCCGCTACAACGCCATCGACGCGAACCTCGTCCAGACCGGCGGCAACTACTACCTCAACTTCGGCTCCTTCTGGTCCGACATCTTCCAGGTGCCCATGACCAACGGCGGCGTCAAGGCCAACGGCAACCCCTACAACATCGTCCTCAACACCACCGCGCCCCAGCCCGTCGAGGGCGCCTTCGTCTACGAGCGCAGCGGCACCTTCTGGGCCTTCTTCAGCTCCGGCTCCTGCTGCGGCCTCGACAGCAACCGCCCCTCCCCCGGCAACGAGTACAAGATCTTCGTCTGCCGCGCCACCTCCGTCGCCGGGCCCTACACCGACAAGAGCGGCAAGAGCTGCACTGCCGGCGGCGGCACCCTCCTCCTCCCTAGCCACGACAAGATCTACGCCCCCGGCGGCCAGGGCGTCTTGGTCGACCCCAAGCGCGGCGCCGTTCTCTACTACCACTACATGAACACCGACATTGGCTACGCCGATTCGCAGACCCAGTTTGGCTGGAACGTCATCTCTTGGTCTGGCGGCTGGCCTTCCGTCTAAACGTCTCGATGGCTACTTGTATGGCGAGAGTTTTCAGGGGTGATGGTTATTATCTTCTTGTCAATATTTGAGTCCGGTACATATACAAAATGGACTGATATACCTTTCACCGTTCAATATTCAAGATTGGCTTCCTATTCTTGCTGTGCTTTTCTGCGCAAAAAAACACATTTCACACGTTTGTCCCACTCGTATTGCCTCACTTGTGTGGCTAAGTCCTCAAGTTGAGAGGCCCATGACTCTTGTCCCTCGGCCGTTGTCTCAAGGCAGTTCTCCAATTTTCCCGCCCTCGGAGTCCCCCGGGCGCCGGCGAACTGACGGATGCCACCCTCCCAAGGTCCGTGACTCCAATATCAGTTGTGGTATAGGTCATGTCTAACAGACGAGTTCCGTCAATCCATTGGGACGATTCATATTGTGAAAATCAGCGTGGTCTGGCCGGAAAGCATGAAGTAGACCTGATTTTGAATACTCAGTGTCGATCAAGAGCCTTGAGAAACAGTTTCCACCAAGCCTCTGTCAGGCATTCAATTATAACAGGAAACATGTTGCAAGTTGTGAAACAGGTATTACTGTCTCTGCCAGGTCTGCTGCCAAGGAACCAGCTTCGACACCACGATTTCCTCAGTACTGTGAAATTCTCAGCGTCAAGAAGAGGATTGGATTGTTCAAACTCAACAGTAGAGCAAGCAAATATCATGACGTGACAGCTCACATAGACAAACTCTCATTGTGGTTTTTAAGATGCACTGATATCATTATTAACTACACTATGCTCTATGCAATACCCTGACTACCAATATTCGTTATGGTCATCATCAGGTTGGTCATTAGCCGATGCCTCTAGGCTCTCTCGCAATCATCTACAATCATGAATGGCTTCGTCTAAAACAGACCGAAGCAGTTGGCATAGTAGGTCACGGTCGCACTCCAGTCGGAGAAGACAGCGTCAACACCAACATCCTGAGCAAGAACGTGGAGCAGGTTGTAGACGTCGCCGTCATTTTTGGTGACGTTGGCGATGGAGGTGTAGTAGTAGCCGCCCTTGGATCCGTCACCCAAGAAACCGGAACGCTCCAGAGACCAGGAGACGAGCTTGAGACCCAGCTCCTTGGCCTTCTTGGCGTAGCTGCTGGGGACGATCTTGCCATCCTCGACGGTGACGAGGTAGTAAAGAGGGGGCGCCATGATCTTGACACCTGCGGCAGCGAACTCGGTGAGGTTTGCGACGGCTCCGGGGAAGGTCTCGGGGGTGTCGCCGCTCTCGTCGAGGAGGACAGCCTGCTTGCCGAACTCGGGCTCGGCCTTGAGCCAGTAGAGGACGTCAGGGTACCAGAAGGATTGAAGAAGAACGCGCTCGGGGGCGATGCCAGCCTCCTTGTACTCGTCGACGATCTGCTGAGCGTACATCTCCTGGGTGTAGTTGCCCTCGAAGGGCATCGGGACCTCGGGGAGTTTGAGCTCGGGGGTGAACTTCAGACCAAGGTCGTTGGTCAGGGCGATATGCTCCTTGTGCGACATGACAGTGCCGCAGGTGGCGTACAAGTCGGTGCGGTAGTTCGGGGTGCCGTGGAGGAAGGCCTCGGGCGTGGTGGCAGAGGCGTTGAAACCATCCATCTTGCTGCAGAGCGACTTGAACTCGGCGAGAGTGATGTCTGAAGTGCAGCACTTGGCGGTAGCAGCTGTGCCGCTGGAAGCGGCCTTGAAGGGAGTGGTGCACTTGTCATTCAGCTCGGGAATGGCGACGATGTTGGTCGTGGTGTGGAGATCGCATTGGGAGTGGCGGCACACCAGCTCGCGGTCCTTGGTGAAGGCAACGTCGCATTCGAGGACACCAGCACCCATACGGGCACCTGCCAGGTTGGACTCGACGGACTCCTCGGGAATCATCATTGTGCCGCCGCCACGATGACCAATGCTCCAGCTCGAAGCCTTGATGGGCTGCTCGGTACACGACTGCAGCTTGTCCTTGAGGGGGCCTTCGTCCATGTCGTTGACCAGCCAGTAGGGTCTCGGGCCCAATTGGATGTTGGTGATGGGCTTGTAGACCGGTTCCGACTTGTTGTCCGACCTCGGGTACGGGACGGCACCGACTTGACGGGCGGCGGCGGCAACGAGGCCGGAGACGACGACGGAGGAGTAGTGCATGTCGACGGTCGAGGAGGGTCAATTGACTGTGGCCTGGGAGACAACGAGCAGACGATCAGCTGGGGGATCCGCTGATGTGAGGCCGAGGACTTGGAGAGCTGGAGCTGGAGCTGAAGGGAGAGGAAGCTGGCAGACGACAGCTAGCAACGAGGCTGGCGCGGCGATCTTTTTGTAGGAAAGATGGGATTTCCGCCAAGAAGGATAGCTGTGCAACCATCAGCGAGAACCCCGCTGTGGGATCCATAATCTGATCGCTGCTGCATGTTTTGGTCTGATAAAGTAGGTTGACGGGTTCGTACGGGGAAGCAATGGGTCGAGATTGGACGAGAATTCAAGGCACACCGTCGGGCGACATGCTTGTATTCGGCATGGCCGTCGCGGTGCTGCTCTGCGGAAGGGCGGAAGGGCTGGCAGGTGGGCCGTAGGATCAACTGGTTATCAGCACGTGGTGATGGTTCCGGGGTGCATCTGGCAGACCGAGCAGAGCAGGGTGAGCAAACGGAGGCTTGGCGGGAAGGGACAAGCAGCGTGTTGGTGAAGCGATGACGGCCTCTGTCGGGATTGAGCGCAGGTGCATTGAGAAAAGATGTGTGCAAGGGAAGGTTGGACGTGGGGTTCGCGGTGTTGGAGGGAAACGCCCGGGATCATTGTGAGGGGTTCCCGGGGTACGTATCCACTAGTGCCGTTGGACGGCCCCGCTGTAGCTGCGGGAGGCGCTGCGTGTCGCCGGGAAGCCTCCTCATTCGCCAATTGACCGACCGAAGCTCGATAAGGAAGCTGCTGGTCGAGATGCTCTTTTCGCCGAGGCACGAGCATGCGCTGCGGTTTCACTCATGGCTGACCTGGATGATACACGAGTCTTGCTTTTGACGTGGACTGAGGTGGTTACTCTTCTTGTTGAGACCGAGTAGACAGGCACCCACCAGCTTGGTACGGTTTGCAGCTGGAGAACCCTCAACCCGGCGGCTCCTTTAACCATGTCAAGGTTTGTAGGCTAATCTTACAGTCTCCAAAAGTATGTCAAATGCGGGTTCTGCCAAGAATCCCATATCAGCTCCGCGAGTCAGCGGAATCTGATAGGGCGACTGTCAGAATTCGGTCTTGTGCAACATTTCCCATATGGGTCAGCATGGCAACTGTGAGACAACACTCGAATAACTTCAGATCTGACCTACTTTTGGGAGTAAGAAATAACTGAACATCACCAAAGTATAGAAGAATGAGCCAAGATAAAATCGCAGTTGGATATACAATGTTGTAGCGCAGGGACTAACTGACGCAGGTGTCGAAAACCATCGGAGGCCGCATTCATGATGCTGAAACTGGAGAAATCACCCAAACAACAGTATGACCCAAGGTATGCCACAATATCACAAGCCTTATGTTACAGAAGAAGAAACCAAAAGTAGATGAAAGTGATTATTATTGGCAAAAGCGGACATGTCTGCCGCCTGAAAGTTCAACCATCCTAACGCCTCGAACGACAGTTGCTAAAAGCCCATAACTCCGTTTCATACTCGAGGGGGTATTTCCACGTCATTCGAAAGGCCGTTGCATAACAAAACATGAAATCAACCACGTGCTTCCCTCCTTCATCATCTCGTCGTCAACTCAACATTGGTTGGGTTGATTTAAGCACCGGGGTAGGCGTGGTTGGCCTTGGTGCTGTGGCCGCGCGAGCGCATGGCCTCGAGGGTGTCGAGAACAGTAAGGAACATGAAGATGGCCCAGATGAAGAAGGCGAACGCAACGCCCGCCTGGGAAGAGCCGCAGTAAGTGTTGTTACCGCAGTTGGGGCTGCCGACGAAGACGGCGTAAGCGATGGCACCGGCGAACCAGAAGATGGTGGTGATGACGAGGAGTGCCAGTGAGACCAGCTTGTGGAAGAGGCGGGTCATGTACAGAGGGGTAAGGCCGACATAGGCAAGGACGAGCAGAGACCAGACCGAGTTGAAGATGATGAAGTTGACGATGTCGGGTGAGCGGGACCAGTTGCTGAACCAGCTGTGGTAGGCACTGGCGACTGTGGCAAAGTTAACGGTAGATCTATTGCACGGTAGAGATTTTGAGCGTACCATAGGCAGTAAGGCCGAGCTCAATGATGGAGAAGACGGCAGCCACAATGTGGGCGATGGGAACGAATCCGAGAGCCATGGCAACGTTTGCGATCCTTGTCTTGGTGTTTAATGGTACGTGAAAGGTGGTGTTTAGGTAAGCTTGAAAGCTGACGAGGATGTCTGGCGCAGTAGAGTGTGTTGGTTCTGTTGGTTGTGGAGTGAGTGAGTGATCAGGGAATGGGTGGAAGAGGCGGCGACGGTGAATAAGTAGTAGTCCAAGGACAAGGCGAGCAATGACCAAGCACCAAGCACCAGAGATTTTCTTGCCTGGGGCGTGTTGAAGGACTGGATGGCGTCAGATGAGGTCGGGTGGGCTACCTTACCTACCTTACAAAGGCGGGAATGCAAGAGCTGCGGCGGCGCATACGCAGTACGGTACGGTACAAGAAGATTCGGTATGCTGGGCAGGCAGGAAGGACCCTGCTGCAGGCATGCTAGCTTTGTCGTCACATTTTGTCCGTCACTGCCGTTGGGCAGGAGAGAGGAGGCACTTTGCCTTCCAATAGGTTTAGGTGGCACGCCCAGGCCCCCGTCCCAAGTCGCTGTTACTGCGGACGGAGGAGTTTGCTGCCAGTTGGTGATGTGCGCTGCGTAATGGGGTTGGGGCTGGAGGGCCGACAATGACGTGGTTCCAGCTTGACTGGCTACCATGACCTCATTCTTGATGCAGTCGACACGGTCCAGCCAATGAGAGGCGGCGCGAGGCCCTAAGCGACGCTAATCATCAGCCACTTCAGGCCACTCAGCGTGGCGGGTGACTCCAAGCCCGGTCCAGTGTCCAGTCTTTGCCTTAGTTAGGTAAGCGGTGGGGTGTGTGCCGTGTACGAATAGCGGTCGTGGCGTCTCCCTGCTCGCATCTTCCATCATCTGCGATCCCAGCGAAAATCGCCCTTTCCTCATTGCTGCTGCCTCTGTCCCTCTCGTCCCTCTGCATGCCAAAAACTGGAATTTAGGGGCCACTGCTCGGGAAGCTGTTGCCGTGTGGTGGTGTCTCTGCTCCGGCGCGCCTGACGCGAGGAAAAGAAACTTCAAGCTCCTACTAGCGTCCCAAGGCTTGGAGTACTTGAGTACCTAACGCAGTCTTGCCGTGTCGATGAAGTCAGCATTGATCCATCGTCAGTGCTCCCCGGTTGCCTCTCACCTCTTCGTTCTCAAGACCAAAACGCGGCCGAGGCAACGCGCTGCCAGATGTCTCCAGCCCATGTTCCAACCCAATCTGGATAACCCGTCTTGCTGTCAAGACAAGCCGCTGAAACCTCCAGTTCCCTCCCTACCTCACAAACACCATACCCTCCCAAGTCCATTGGCTTCTGTCATCCACAATGCAAGACAGCCACTGAAGGCCTCTCTCCTCTCACCTCACCCCCTCCCCTCGCGACCCTGCATGCTTGGCCTGTGATGCACCGACATGGATCTCTCCTCATTGGAACCACAGACCATCCATCCATCGTCCAACTACCGGTGCTAGCCAACCACCAACCAAGTCATGTAAAAGTAGATGTGTGCCCAAGAACACCTCAACCACCTCACAATGACCTAACGCCGGCAAAGAGCGGGTCGCCGCCCGGTCTCGGCTCCGGCAGGGCGACAACAAGCCTAACTGCCGACTGCCCAGTACCAGCACTGAGGGAGGTGGACAACACCAGCGGCTCCACCGCCCATTTCTCCCCGACGGAACCCTTATGACGTGGGTCGGCCAGCCAGACCGCCAGCTTCCAATCGTCTGCCACCCAACCTCTCCTTCTCCAACGGCTTCAGAGTTTTACCTCCGTTTGCAGAGTTGCCCGGTGTCGGTGTGCTTATTCGTACAGCCGCTGCTCAGCCCAGAACCCAGAACCCCTGACGCGTCCCGCCTCTTGGCTCTCTGCAACCCTTCCGATTTCCCGTTCGCCAACACGAACCCTGTGAACCCTAAGATCTTGCAGTCGTCCCACCTCCAGACACCGTGGATGGTGATCCTACCTGTTCCACCCAGATTCCGACGGAACAGTCAAATCCGAGACCGTCTGACCAACCGGCTGGTTATCATGACGCAAATACTCAAGCACAACACATTTGGATGGTTCGTCTGTGTGAGACATATCTCACTTTAGTGAATCCTAGCGCTATGCTTTTCATGTTGGCGGAATCATTGCGGGGCAATGGTCTGTATGCAAAAATTTGGACATTATGTTGAACATGGACACCATCTTGGTGTACTAGCCGTCGTGTCACAGAATTCAGATCCATTCATCAACGACATATGTCCATGTTAACAACTAGCGCATATGCAAACCCTTGCAGGAATGCCCCATCGTGGATATGTGCAGACTTCCTCTGTGTACGATGGCCACTCACAATGCACTCCTCGGCCTCACATGGCCAAGCTTCGTCCGTCATGAGCTCCAGCACAGACGTTGCCAGCAGCCATGGCGCAGAGACCGTTCCCAAACTATTCACTCAACAAAACACACAAGAAAGGTCCGCTAGCGGATTGATCCGGTTGGCATTAAGCTTGATCTTCGACTAATATCAACGTCCTGTCACGTCGTGACAAACGGGTAGCGTCCGTCTACCTCAGTCCACGTGCGGCGCCGCACGGTTGGCACTATGCGCAACCCGACAGTGAGTCGACAATTCACATTTCGCAAACGCGGGGATCAAGGAGCAGAGCTTTTCATCTCTGCCCGGGGCTCACCTACAGCTCATCGGCGGCGTGCGGGCCCGGACCCCACGGGCCAGGACCCCAGATGCCACCGCTACCCCTGCGCTGCTCCAACCCCTTGTTGACAGCCTTGAGGTTGTTATAATCGGGGCCGTCCTCGCCCAACCCCCATGCGAACACACCGCCGAGCCGCATACGGTCAACGAGGTCGGGGAACTTGCGGAGGATTGCATCGCCGTTGTCGTACGTCCAGAATCGCTTCTCAGCCCTATCGAGATAGTAGTAGCCGCCGCCCTTCTCATCATACTTGCCGTCCTTCTGAGCCCGCTCAAAGGAGCCCTTCACATCGTCCGGAACTCCGTCATTCCAACTGAAGCCACCGGTCTGTCCGAGATCGCCGCCCGTAACGGGATCCTCCATCAACGGCGTCGGGCAGCCGACTTCCAGGCCATCGGGGCAGTCCGTGGTGTGGAACCACTTGGTGTAAAAGGCGAACCCGAGATTGATCTTGTGGGCGGGAACTCCACGGGTCATGTAGTTCTCGACGGCGATGCGGGACAGCTCCATACCGGTATGGTGCTTCGTGACGTTGTCTCGGCGGTTCATCATGTCGTAAGTCATGACGTTGACAAAATCAAGAGCGCGCTCGATCCGGGGAGTGTGCTCCTTGGTGAAGGCAATCATGTCGCGCTCAAGGCCGGGCGTGGCGGCCGAGATGAGCTTGCCTTTGGGGAGCTGTCTGCGGACCTCCTCGAGGAGCAACGGGTACGCATCGATCTCCCATTTCTTCTCCTCGTTGGTGATGTTCTTGTAGTCCTCGCCGTTGCCCCTGATACATATGTTAGAGGAGCAAGGCAGTTGATACAGACTTTCAACTTACCCAGGGTACTCCCAGTCCATGTCGATACCTACGATAGTTAGTACTCGATCATCATTCTCTGTCAGAGCGGATAAGGCCATACCATCGGCACCGGTAGCCTTGACCATGTCGGCAACGTTCTTGGCCCATTTCTCGCGAGACTCGGCGGTACGAGCAGCCGTGTCAAAGCCCTTGGTGTCGCTCCAGCCGCCAATGGCGACCATGACCTTGGTGCCGGGGCGGAACTGGGTGCGGACCTTTTCGACGGTAGTGAACAGCGGCCACTCAGCGACGTCCTTGTTGAAAGTGTCGGAGTTCATAAACGCAAGCTCCACGTGGGTAATGTGAGACACGAGCTCCTTGGAGGGCACGTTGGGGTGTTGGCTGCGGCTAGTCGTTAGCAATTTCACCGGTCGATGAATGCGGTCAAGGGAGGAGAGCAACAAACCCGGTAAGGTACATGACGCAGCGCAGATTGCCATTGCCGGCGTACAGCTCTTCCTCGGCGGACGCCATGGCTATGGACGCCTGTATGATCGTTAGGACACCGCCCAGGACCGTGGGGAGCAGCTTCATCGTGTAAGATGCTGCCAAAGACAGACGGGTTCTGGATATCTGTCTAGCTTCCGGTGGTGGTGTAGCGTGATCGGAATGCGTCGACGCGCTGTTCTTCCTTCACATAGGACGGAGGACTGTCTGTGAGTGGGTGTGTGTGTGTGAGCAAGAGGGAAAGAGCACAGAAATAAGAATTAAGAAAGAGAAAGGCAAAGTCGATGCGACAGCGGTGGTGTCTGTTCGTCCGTCCGTTCTTTCCGCCCTTCAATTCGATTCACTGGAGCTGCCTCCGACCGCCGCGGTGCGGGAGGAACACTTACCACAGCTGGGATCGACTTGGTGCAGGAACCCCGCTGTGGCGGATGCTCCCTTCAGTCCAGTGTGTTTCTGCGTTTCCTGCAGCTCGCTTTAGCACCTTCCCGGCCTGTAATTCGATGAGACGTTGGGGGAAAGACCCCGCATCAATTAACCTTAAGGCGACCCGGCATTCGACGACACTATCTTACCTTCTCAACTCTAGAAAGGTAGGAACTTACGTTCCGTCTTTTCTAATCATAAAGCTTTGGAAACATCTGAGAAACCGGTGGGAGGCTTTCCACGAGCTCATGAACAGCCACTGCTGCTAGGTAATGCCCTGGTCAAGGGTCAGTCCGAATGATTCGAAATGTCAACAGCAGCAGTTGATTTGCTGCGGGATCACAGTTTGGATTGTGGCTCACATTGGCGGCTGTGTCTTGCATCGTATTCACCAGAGCAAACTTATAGTATGGACGAACATGGGACCGAAATGTAGCATCATCGGTCTCGGGAAACATGCGCCGTATCCGAACTGGCTCTCAAAACTTCCTTTCTCGCCTGTGCCGTGTCTCCAAACATGCGAGCCAGGACCCTCCCAGTTGATCTGCAACCTCCCCCTGCATCCTGATTCGGCATCCCGGTGAGAGCTCAGGTGGGGCCGTTTCACCCCGGTGAACGCTCTCACCTTAAAAATTTCGTCCTGATCTGAGCTTCGGTCAGCTTTTTCCACACCTTGTCTTGGACCATTCCACCACTTGCAGTCAATTGTTTGTGTGCCCAGCATACCCATTGAGGCCGCAAACATGTTCGAAAACCTTTGCACCCTCCCTCTGTCGGCCGATGTCTTCACGCAGGCGCTCCACCCCACCGAGCCGCTGCTGACCGTCGGCCTCTCATCAGGCCATGTCGAGACCTTCCGCCTTCCGGCCCCGGTTGACAATGGCTCCGATGCATCTGGCGATGCTGATACCAGTATCTCTTCCACCGGTCGGGGCATGATTGAGAGTGCTTGGCGCACGAGGCGACACAAGGGGAGCTGTAGAGCCCTGGCATATGCCCATGATGGATCTGGTCAGTAGCTACTGGAGAACTGCTCCTTTCGCGATTCCTCAACTAACACATGGTCTTGATAGCCGTTTACTCCGCTGGAACCGACGGCCTGATCAAGCACTTCTCTCCCGAGACCGGCAAGGTCATCTCCAAGATCGTCATCCCCTCCTCGAACAAGCAGATCGATGCCCCGACCCTCATGCACGTCCTGAACCCCCAGAGTCTCCTGATCGGCTGCGACTCCGGCGCGATGCACATTTTCGACCTTCGCGACGGTGCCCCCGCGTCCAAGCCTGCTCAGACCAACTTCCCTCACTCCGACTACGTCTCCGCCGTCGTTCCCCTTCCCCCTTCCGCCGAGAGCACATCTGGTTTCCCGAAGCAATGGGTCTCGACTGGTGGCACCACCCTCGCCGTGACGGATGTCCGCAAGGGCGTTCTCGTTCGCTCCGACGACCAAGAGGACGAGCTGCTGTCAGCATGCTACGTCCCTGGTCTCGGGCCCAAGAACAACCGCAACAACGGCGTGGTGGCTGTCGGATCCGCCTCTGGCGTGGTTACGGTCTGGGACAGAGGTGCGTGGGATGACCAGCAGGAGCGCATCATCGTCGATGGTGGCAAGTCCGGGGGCGAGAGTCTGGACGCTCTGGCGTTGGTGCCTCAGGAGCTCGGTTTGGGTAAGAAACTGGTCGTCGGTCTCGGCGACGGCAGCTTGAGGGTGGTAGACCTGGTCACCCGGGACGTCGATCAGGTCGTCAATCTCCGCCACGACGACGTCGAGGGTGTCATCTCCGTCGCCTTCGACTCCGAGAACCGGCTGATCACGGCCGGCGGCAAGACTGTCAAGGTGTGGGAGGAGCTGTCGGAGCTTCAGGGAGAGGGCGACGACGAGGACGAGGACAGCGATGACGATAGCGACGACGAGGACGGAGCGACGGGCAAGCGACGTGCTGGCAGCGACAGTGACGATAGCGACAGCGACAGCGACGGTGGAAAGAGGCAGAGCAAGCGCCAGAACACGGGAGCGGCCGCCGCGGCTGCTAAGCTTGGCCCCATGGGTGCGCACGGCATTTTGGGATTTGATGGCTTGGATTAAATCGATATAAAATAATGATACCCCTCCTCCAGGGCCATCTAAATAGAGATAGGCAACCAATGGAACTGATTCAACTCTCGTTGTACAATTGTGGCGTTGCATGGAAAGAGAGGACTTGTAGGTCACATTTTGAGTTCCAGCGCACATCCACATTCCGGCCGATGTCGACTGCCGATCTTCGACGCCGGCCCCGGGGCTTGAGAAACCTCCGCAGCGGTCGGACCCCGCTCCCCGCCGATGACGACTCACTGGCAACTTATTAATGTCGTCTCGGCCTCAACTTGCAGCTCTGCACGCCATTCGTGACATGCTCTGATCGTGGCTTACACCCTGACTCGAACAAAGACATGGATCCAATCTCACCATTCGTCTTCGGCATCACTACGCCAAAGGTTTTCTTCGGGCCCGGCACGTTGAACGAGCTACCCGGCGAGCTCAAGTCTCGAAACCTCGCGAAGCCGCTCATCATATGCTCACCCTCTCGGACATCGCTCGCGACCAAGATACAAGCGAAGTTGTCGGAAGCCGGCATCACGGACAGTGAGATCCTCGACACCGCCATCGTCCACAACCCGAGCGACATCATCGAGCCCGCCGTGGACCGCGCCAAGGGCCGAGATGTCCTCATCTCCGTCGGAGGCGGGAGCGCCGTTGGCCTCGGGAAAGCCATCGCTTACCGCACGGGGATGCCGCAGGTTGCCATCCCGACGACCTACTCGGGCTCGGAGATGACGCCAATCATCGGAGAGACCAAGGACGGCAAGAAGACGTCGTACACGGATCCTAAGATCCTGCCCAAGGTGGTCATATACGACGTGGACCTGACAATGGACCTGCCGGTCAAAGTCAGCGGACCGAGTGGTCTCAATGCCATGGCACACTCATGTGAGTATTCAGATCTTCGATGTAGGTACATCGCTGACGAGACGCAGTCGAGGCACTCTACTCCCGTCAAGCCAGCCCAATCACGGATCATTTTGCCCTCGAGTCCATCAAGGCGTTGTCTAGCGCTCTTCCTGTGATTGCCTCGAACCCGTCGTCGGTGGAAGCCCGCACGTCGGCGCTGTACGGTGCATTCCTGGCCGGGTTCCTGGCCACGGCGACCGGCATCGCGCTCCAGCACAAGCTCGCCCACGCCGCGGGTGGCACTCTCAACCTGCCCCACGCCGAGACGCATTCGATTTTCCTCCCGCACAGCATGGCGTACAACGCGAGCTGCTTCTCTGAGAGCATCATCGCCAAGCTATCGTCGGCCCTTGCTCAGAGCACGGAGAGTTCTGCCGCCGGCGTTGTGCAAGGTTTGAACGAGCTGCTCCGCCTTCTGGATATTCCGACAGGGCTCAAGCACGTGGGTATGCTGGAGAAGGACATTGGCCGCGTCACGGACGTTGCGTCGGACACGCCTTACTGGAACCCGCGCCCGCTCGAGAAGGAAAAGATCCGGGAAATCATCCGGAGGGCGTGGGCGGGCGAGCAAGCCAAGACGGATCTCTAGATGATGAAATTTAGCCAAGTAGATTCCGCTCCATAATTTGATCAGACATGTAGATTTGTTGTCTTCCTGGGTTATGTCTCATTCTTATTGCAATGGCTGACTGTCCTTATCTTCTCCATTTTGGCTCCGTTGTCGAGTGGCATAATCACGGCGTCTTCACTTCCGGATCATAACTCTGTCTGCTTAGTTGCCTCGGTAATGTTGTTCGGTATATTCTCTTGCATCATCTCTACGCTCCCATGACTCAATACGTCTCCGTCTCTTCGGAGCTCTCATCCTCCACGAAGCTACTGTCGCCTTTTCTTCTAAATCGAGCCAGTTGTCCGGTGCAGAAATCGCTTGATGGATTCTTCCAATAATGAACTCTAATGCAATTATGTATATTGAAATCATGTCTAGTCTTTGTCTAGATGGTCGTCTTATGCACCGGGCCTCGAGTAGTCGAGCTGTCTAACTCTCTTCCATGTCTCCCTCACCACTCTCTCTTGTGCTTGTCGGGCGGTCTCGGTCTCAGTGGATGCTGCGGGACTGGTTTGAATTAGCCACAACCCTTCTCCTGTTTATTTGAGGCCAACTCACCGGATTGCTAGGTACGATCTGCCACCCAGCTTGACATCTGGAACGATGGAGGTATCTTCTGGTGGGTTAGCGATGGTCACGAGACCACCAGCCTCTTCGAGAATTGCGATTCCTGCAGCAACGTCCCTGGAGCAAAACTGTCAGCGCCGGCATTATAACGTCAACTTCCAAGGCCTTTGACATACCACTCCCAGCAACCGCCCTCCCACCAAATATCGAAAGATCCCATGGCAGTATAGGCGAGGTCCAAAGTGGCACTGTTCTCGTCAGCGTAAGGTCTCCATCCCGAGGACGCTGCAGCTCTCACCTTCCCAGACTCCTCATGCCGTGAACCATGCCGCCCTTGCCACCTCTTCCGCCCCTCTCGGCCGCCATGTTGACGAAGCTCTCGACCTTGCGGTGCATGTTCCCATCCGGCTTGTCGCGGCGGTCCTTGCCCCATTCACACGAAAACACGCAGCCGCTAGGCGCATTGGCTGGCAAGGGGCTCGGGACCAAGGGCAGCTTCTGGGTCTCGTTCATCCATGCGCCGTGGCCCTTGAGCGAGGAGAAGGTCTGGTTCAGGAAGGGCGCATTGATGACGCCGATGATGGGCTTCCCCTTCACGGCGAAGCCGATGGAGACGCAGAACATGGGGAACAGGTGGGTGAAGTTGACGGTGCCGTCGAGGGGGTCGACGATCCAGGTTGGGCTGTCGTCGACGAGGTAGTCGCGGGAGGAGCCGGCCGAGTATGTCTCTTCGCCAATGAACCTGCCAGATGTGTGAGAATCGTGGTGAGAGGCTGGCTGGCTGGCCATCATCACAAGTTGACTCACTTGTGGTTGGGATACTTGTTTGCGACCGATGTGTGGATGAAGGCTTCGACTTCTGCAGCGGCACCAATTCCGTCAGCAACTCATCGCAAGGACATGTTCATGAGCACTGGAGCCTCTGCGCACCTGTGTCGGTCTTGGTGACCAGGTCGACCGAGTTCTCCTTCTCGGTGAAGACCTGGGCATCGCCGCCGTCGAACCTCGACCGCGCCGCCGTCATGAGCATGGCGCCCGCATCTTTGCCCAATTGCACGGCAAAGCCGTAGATTTCGCGGAGTTCGGCGTCGCTGATGTCCGCCATTGTGTCGTTTCCAAGTAAAGCCGCCCTGAAGAATTGTCACAGTATTTGGCAAGTTGGGAAGAAAGGACAACGAGTCGCAGAAAGAGAGAGAGTACCTAAGGTCAGTTGAAACCTCAAGCCAGCAACCGTAAGCAGCACACCACTGGCAACGCGACGGCAGGCCATCAGTCAGAAATTGGGTGACTCGACAGCGTGCTGCAGGCTGGGCCGCCGCCAGCCGAGTGCTGGAGACCGCGGAAGCACAGCGGGATGACGTCCCGCGGTGTTATCACGTCGCCGTGGTCCCTATCAGCGGGGCATCCCCGCATCTGCCCCGCCTCACACTGGACCACCCAGTGAGTGAACGCCTGTGAGTGCTCTCCAACGGCTCCTTTTAGCGGGTAGCTTACCGAAGAGCCCCCAAAAGGCCCGGCAGCAACGCGCTGTGGACCTCTGAGTCAGGAGCTGTGTCGGAGACTTGGTCCCTGTCGCCGTCACCCCTCTCTCTCCACCGGGCTCTGCCCCTCTTCTCTCACATAAGGTACCTTACCTTACACCGGGCACACACCAAGACCTGGGGAAGAGGGAGGCCAAGCCACTCACCTCAGTACTCCAGGACGAACTGCAACCCCGAAGGAGCCGTGTGGGAGAGGCTGTTGACTTATGCCCGTTACGTGAGAGGCTCGAAATCCGGGGCAGCTCTAGTTTCCCCGCGGTTCGGTCCCTCACCAACACCTCCAGCCAAGCCAACTGTCTGCGATGCCGGCAGAGCATTCTTGACGAAACACGGATCAAGACTTATCCACTGACACGAATCAACTCATTTATCAATCACAATAGCCTCGCCGTCTGAAGTCGTGAAGCTTGCTCAATCAATTGTATCAACATCCATCAGTGCGAACAATCAAAGCCGTCCCCAGGTCCTACCTACATCTCCATCCTTCACAATGGCCAGCCGCATCCTCCTCATCAACGGTCCCAACCTGAACCTCCTGGGCACTCGTGAACCCGCCGTCTACGGCTCAACGACCCTCGCCGACGTCGTCTCCATGGCCGAGAAGCAGGCCTCTGACCTGGGCATCAAAGTCGAGAACTTCCAGTCCAACCACGAGGGCGCCATCGTCGACCGCATCCACGAGGCCAGGGGCAACATCGACGCCATCGTCATCAACCCCGGCGCCTACACACACACGAGCGTCGCCATCCGCGATGCCCTCCTCGGCGTCGACATCCCCTTCGTCGAGTGCCACATCTCCAACGTCCACACGAGGGAAGCCTTCAGACACCATAGCTACTTGAGCGACAAGGCGACCGCCGTCATCTGCGGGTTGGGCGTCTACGGGTACACGGCGGCCATCGAGTTTGCGGCGAAGCACATGAAGATTAAGCAGAAGGCTTGAATAGGATTAATTGATCCCCTCCTGTCCTCAAAAAGTAAAAGAATAAAACATGTAAATACTGTACAATCGCTGTTGCAATCTTATGCAAATGTGTATGTCATGACCATCATGTAAGGGACTCCAACTCTAAAGCGACGCCGTCACGGCCGTCGAAGGCTCTTCCACTCTTAGCTTCATATCCCTTACCAGCTTGCTCCAGGCCACGGCTCCTCTCTTGGCGAGCTCCTCGGGTACGTCATGGTCCTCCTCCGACATCCTCCTGTTGAACAGCTCGAAGCTGACCCAACCCTCGAAACCCAGGCCCTGGAAGATGGCCGCGCAGATCTCGCGGACGGGGAGATACGCTCCCCTTGAATACTCGCCGTAAAACAAACGGCAGTTTCTTGACCAGGACATGCGGGACGGCTGCTCGGCATTATAATAAGGGTGCGTCGGGCATAGCGGCTCGGCGAGGCGCTCGGCGTCGACGACCTGCACGTAGATGATCTTGGAGACGTCCACGGTCGTGAGGAGCCTCTGGATGGAGTCCTTGACCGCCTGCTCGGCGTCTTCTGTCCTGCCCGAGGCGGCGCAGGGGTCGGCAAAGATGCGGCCGGCAATGTTAAAGGTGTCGAGGCACATTCCGAAGTTGGGCCTGTCGACCCGCTGGATGACCTCCCAGCACGTCTCCCATACGTCGACTCTGGTGCCCCACGACAGGCTCTCATATGAGAAGCGGATGGGCGGGTTGGAGGCGGCACCGATGTCGGCAACCTCAGCGAGGTCCGCGATGTGAAGCTCGAGATCCTCAGAGACCTGTTCGGCGGGCAGGACGTTGCTGGGGATCTGGATGAGGTCGGTGTCCAGGACGTGGGCGAGCTGGATCCACACGCGCAGCTCCTCGACCCTGCGGGCGTGTTGTTCGCGGTCGACGAGGCCCTCAAAGTGCTGGAAGGGCTGGAGGCAGATGACCTCAATGTTGCGGACGTCGCACATCCTCTTGACAATCTTGGAGGCGGCGATCTGGTTCTCGAGGAGGGCGGCACCGCCAGGCAGCTGCTCGGCGACGTCCATGAGGTCCTCGTGCCAGAGCTCGATGCCTTGGTAGCCGTACTTTGCTGCCATGTCCATCTTGTGCTCAAAGGAGTGTCCAGCCCAGCATCGGCCGAGCGACATGGTGCTGATACCCAGGCGTGAAGGCATGGTGGGCGGAATATGTGATGTGTGGTGTGTAGGATGCTTTCGAGAGGATGATGAAAGAGGTTGGCTTCTGCGAGTACCTAGGTAGGCGGACGAGATAAGAAGTAGTATGTATGTAAGTGGGAGTCGACGGGGTAGGCAGGAGAGGGGGGTGGAGGGAAGTAGTCGAAGGGAAGCTCGCTCGTATGTGTTAGTCCTCGGCAGCAGGGGATCAGGGAAGATTATTTGCAGCTTGCAAATCGAATCATCGAGTAACGCACGACAGCAGCAGCCCGTGTGTTGCAGAACGACAGGAAGACTGTCCAATGGTCTCATACGGGCCCCTTCATCCCCGGATTGCACCGGGTATCCGAGTGGACTTGGGGCAGGAAAGTCATTCACCCGCCACCAGTACAAGGTACTTTGCGAATGCAGAGTACCCCATCTTATCAGCGCCATCGCATGCTTGCAGAGCACGGCGATCTGGAAACTCTGGGGGTGGCCGAAGGTAGCCGGTCCACTCTGGGGGCTGCTTTCCCATGTGCCAATGCACCCCGCGAGTGTGTGTGGTGTTGCAACTTGTAAGAGATGCGTGACGGCGCCCATCACCAAGACCGGTAGTTGGTGGTGTTGCGCTGCTTGGCAGCTGGTGACGACAGCTCGCCGAGTGCCGCCGGGCTGTCAGGCTAAACGCTTCCCCTGGCGGCCCGCCTCCACTTTTTCACCTCTTCACTCACTTTCTTCACTGAGAATGAAGGATAAACATTCTTCAGCTTCGCCACGGAAGGGTGGGCGGCCACCGAGCGAGCGAATGACCGCTTCCTCACTCACTCTCAATCGCTCGCTCCCTGGCGTCGTTTTCCCACGCTTCCGAGGCCCAGATTCTTCGGCACTTCTCACTGGCTCTCACTTCCTTCCTCACTCTCTCGCTCATTCGGGGTTTCTCCTCAGTAAGGTACCTAACGTGGTCGGTCTCTGGAGAGTTCTTTGCCGGAGCGTGGAGTGAGTGGAGGAACCACGCACACACAACAAGTCCCTCGTTGAAACTGCGAGTTTCCGATCCATGAATCCTTAGCCCTGATGGAGTTTTGAACCGCAGTCCGATCAACCCCATCCAGAGCCCCGGACTTTTCCCCGTGTCCCGCAAGAACAATTAATTATTATTGGACCTCATCACCTGGCCGGCAGAGAAAAGAGACGCAACCCAAGAACAAAAAGTGGCCTCCAGATCGTCTTCTCCAAATCTGAAGTTCTCATAATAGCCACTCAAAGAGTATCCGTTTCCAATTCCTTGCTTGACACATATTTCACATACAATTATCGCCATTTTCCTCGTCTTACACGGCCTGCCACTCAGTCACTCAGTCACTCAGACTTTCATCATCACAACATAACCAGAGATACCCCTTGTCTTTTTTTCTTCTTTAGTTCTCATCCACAACACACACACACACACAGCCAAAATGGCCAGCCCCGCCGTCACAGAAAAATTGGTGGACGACACCATCGCTACCAAGATTGAGCAGCTTGACCGCCACGGCTACCTCTTTGGCCAGAAGATCACACATTCCCTGTCACCACTCCTGCACAGCACCATCTACGAGGGAATCGGCCTGAAATGGGAGCAGATGCGTCTGGACTCGGCAGACCTGCCGCTGTTCCTCGAGCTCATCAAGCACCCCAAGTTCTACGGCAGCTCCGTCACCATGCCCAACAAGGTCGCCATCATCCCTCACCTCGACGAGCTGACGGATGAGTGCCGCGACGTCGGCGCCTGCAACACCCTCTTCATCCGCGAGCGCGACGGCAAGCGGATATACTGCGGCACCAACACCGATGTCATTGGCGTCCGCGAGTCCTTCGTCCAGAACGTCGCCGACCCGGATGCTGTCTACCACAACAAGCCCGCCCTGGTCATCGGCGGCGGCGGTGCTGCCCGCAGTGCCGTCTACGCACTGCGCAAGTGGATGAAGGCCACCGACATCTACCTCGTCAACCGTGACAAGGCTGAGGTCGACGCCGTTATCGCCGAGTGCACCACGCGGGGCTATGGAGACAACCTGTACCACGTCTCCACCGTCGAGGAGGCGAGGGAGCTTGACGCCCCCGGCGCTATCGTCTCCTGCATCCCCGACTTCCCTCCCAAGACCCCCGAGGAGATTGTCGCCCGCGAGGTTATCGTTGAATTCTTCAACAAGCCTACCAAGGGTGCCATCCTTGAGATGTGCTACAACCCCACCCCCTTTACTGAGATTGGTGCCCTGGCCGAAGACGCCGGCTGGCAGGTCATTCTCGGCACTGAGGCCATGATCTACCAAGGTCTCGAGCAGGTTAGTTGATCCCCATCTCTCATCTCCTAGTGAAGCTTACTGACTGCTGAACAGGACCGTTACTGGACCGGCAAGGAGGTTCAGGACCTTCCCGTACAAAAAGTCAAGGAAGTGATTGCCGCCAAGCTGGCGCAACACTCAAAACTGTAAAAAATAATGAAAAATTGAAACGACTTGCATAGATACATTCATAGCGACTGTTTTAACAAGACGAATTATGAGATTCCATCATTTGGCAATGACTCTATGTTTCCATGTTCATCTAAGTGTGATGGTCCATTGGTCATCTACATGACTGAAGATCCTTGGGTTTGTCCTTCCATATTTTCTAACCCAGGTGCCCAGCTTGTCAGGCCCTTTTATCCAGTCACCCAGTAATGATAAAGCCTTGAGTCTCCTTTGGGGTATCCGCTCGTGTCTCAAATGCTCATCTTATTCCTGCTGCTTGTAGATTTTATTCCATACATGCATTCACACGGGTGACGTCCGCTTGGTGATTGCAATTATGCATGTTGACCGAGGCTTCCTAAATGAGGATCACAGACAAGCCTTCTCATTCCATGTCAGTCATTGGAGCCGATGGAACCTTGCATATGTGAAAACATATTTATATAGCTGGAACTGAACAAACATCTCGACCTGCACACACGCATCAAAACTGATGCACTTCCTTACCAGAACGGTCCAGTAACATCACCAGGAATTACTTTTAACTCTGCTACCATGAGCCTCATGAGACGCAGTTCTTTCGCTTGCATCAACAGCTTAACATGATGAAGACTTCTCCGGCCATGAGCCCACTTCAAGACATAGACAGACGAGATTGCGATGTGATAGCTGTCCAACTGCAACGTATGCGGCTCCAGAAGCACCGATATCCTCAAATATTGGGGCGAGCTAGACGCTTTTGGAGTGCCGTCTTTCCGTGTTCTCACTGCAACCTGCAGATCAACGGAACATTCATCAGACGCGAGCAGTCCAAGAGAATGCAAAGTTGTGCATCAGATCAAAAACGGACAATTGAGCCTCATTTAATGCCGTGATGCGAGTTGTGCTGTGGTTGCGCGTGCGTTGCGGGCGTCTCATGCAAACTTCACACAAACCAAACGACGGAAATAAGACTCATTTCCACCTCATGCATTGCACTTTTTCAAACAATCCTGCATAATCTTGAATAACTCGGAGTCTGTCCGTCGATTGTTTGGGCCGGTCCCAGATTTCGTTTGGCTGGTGGTTGAGCGGGTGAATGTTTCCCACGCGCCCGGAAAAAGACTCAAGCGCCGCCTCACCTCGACGAAAATCGCACGGGAATCATACGGGATCGCACGACAAACTGTGGAAACTCTCCATCTCGCAGACGGGACGAAACTCGATAGATCTGTTATATAACGGGAGCAGGCTGGCATTTTCACATTTGCGGCTCTTGGATGCTGTTTTGCTTGAGCTGCGCCATCTGTACGTTTTGTTTGCTCTGTTTCGACGTCATCCTACATCCGGAGGATTCTTGCCACACCACCAAGATCACATTGACGGCGCCAGTGCTTGAGTCGGGTTATTTACCAATCAGGCTAGAGGTTCATCGACTTGGCGTCTTGGCTTGACCTCCTCGCTCTTGGCTGGAAGGACTCTCTGTATGATACGGACGGTTCAAATTGCGGTTGCTGGTCTGTTGAACTTTGTTCCAGGTATGTCCACATGACAAGATTGCACTCAGTGGACGTGGGAGATGCTGGGTAACTCCGCGTATCTTCTGGGATGCCATGTCTTGGGATGCCTGCGGAACAGCGGCGGATGGTCACTTGCACCATGTAATACGGGATATCTCTGTGGACACTTCATGTGTGCTTGCGGCGGCTGAGCCGCTGACAGTTGCTATTGACATGTACTCGCAGAGCATGTAATCCTGACGCTACATCTCGTCTTCCTCCAACACGGGTATGGGAGGGAAAAGACATAACCACCACGTACCTTGCCCCTGGTTGCGTTGAGCCCACTTCATGCATAGTGCCTCCCCCGGCCTTTGCCTCGCCACCACGCGTCGATAATCCTCCTCTACTTCGGGTATCACCTCCGTTCCGTTTACGCCTGTCGTTTACGTTCCTCGATTACGCCCATCGTCTACGTCTTTATCGTTTACGCCGTTTCCGTTACGCTTTACTTCTCGACCTATCGACTCGTGCGGACAGGGTGCAGTACGGTGCACATCACTCGGTTTTGCTCGATTTGGGTTAGAGAGGATTGTGAATTCCTTGAGATACTCGAAATCTTGGGAATATCCGCCTGCTACCCATTTAAACGCCCTTAATTCCGTATTAGTAAACCGTTGTCCCGAACCGTTAAACGCTGGCCTTTCGCTCTACCTGGCTGACTTCGCCCTCGTCCGACTTCTCGCCAAGAACAACGTCATCCGAGTCGTTCTGTCTAAAGCTCTGGTCCTCCGCCAACTCATCCATAATGGTCTTGTTTGCGCGCCACACGGGCTTGACCTTGAAGAGACGGTCCATAGTCTCCAGAGGGACAGCCTTGGTCTCGGGCACGAGGAAGAACACAAAGACGGCGGACATGATCATGAGAGAGGCGAAGAAGAAGTACACTCCGTAACCCCAGGCGTCGAACATCTGGGGGGTGAAGCGAGAAATGATGAAGTTCCAGAACCAGTTGTTGGCGGCAGCGCTAGCCTGGCCAAGAGATCTACAGGTATGGTTAGCTCACGTGTTCGTTTACTGACTCGTTTCTCTCCACACGTACCTAGTGTTCTGGTCGAACATCTCGGAGTTGATGACCCAGGGGGTACCGTTCCACGAAGGAGTGTAGAACACCGTCCACAGGTAGAAGAAGACCATGGCAGAAATGCCTCCGCCGGAAAGACCGCCGGTGCCACTGGCAGGGTTGAGAGCGAGGTAACCTCCAATGTACCACATGCAGAGCGATCCACCGATGGCACCAATCATGAGGAGGTTACGGCGACCAAGCTGGTCAATGAGCCAAAGAATCCACACGAAAGTCACAATGGTCTTGACGACGCCAAAGATACCAGTGGTGAGGAAACTGGTGTTGGTGCCGGTGATACCGATGCTCTTGAAAACGGTCGGGCTGTAGTAGTTGATGGCGTTGATGCCGGAACCGTTTTGCCAGAGGAAAAGCTTCTCGGGGTTAGCAACGAGTGTTGGTAATCTGAAAGGAGTGCGCTCACCATGCCACCAAGGAAGAAGCGCCACTGGACCTTGCTCTGCTTGAGAGCGGCAAAGGGCTTCCAGAATCCGGCGCCAACTTCGGTCCTGTATCTCTCGAGGTCGGCATCGATGTAGTTGACCTCCTCGATGATGTACTTGTCGCTGGCATCCAGGTTTCTGTGAAAATTTGATGATTAGCTCACATCCAATCCATCACCCAGAAAATGTTGTTCGCTCAAAACTCACCTCATCCAGCAAAGATGCTTCATTGCCTCCTCTCTCCTGTACTTGGAGAACAACCAACGAGGAGACTCAGGAAGCCAGAAGGCTCCGACAAGCAGCAGACCAGCAGGAATCAGCTGAACGGCAAAGGGAATGAGCCATTGGGAGTGGCTGGGGGCCATGGTAGAGTCGACACCGTAGTTGATCCAGAAACCAACAAGGCCACCAATTTGCCAGCCCAACTCGTAGATGCCGACGAGGCGACCGCGAACGGCAGGCGGGGAAAGTTCGGAAATGTAGATGGGGGTCATGTTGGAGCAGCCACCCACACCGATACCAGCGAGGACTCTGCCGGCGAGGATGAGACTGAGGCCGCGCTCCCTGTTGGCGCCGAGCATCATACCGGCACCGAGCATGAAGACGAGACTGAAAGCGATCAAACTCTTCTTGCGGCCGAGGAAGTAACTGCTGACGTAGGCGAACAAGGAGCCGAAGAAGGCACCGGCCTGGTAGACAGACACGATGTTGGACTTCAACAGAGCCAATCCGCTCTTGCTGTAGGACGCGAACTGGAACTCCTCGGTGAAGGACTGCAGGGCGAGAGTGGTTCCGATGAAGGCAGAGTCGTAGCCAATGGTGCAACTGGCGAACGACGCGATGATGGCGCACATGTAGACGCGCCAGTTGTAGACGGCCTTGGGCGTCGGCCGATCCTCAACGAGGGTGAGAAGAGCCATGGTGACTGATGGTCGTGCGTGCTGCTGCTTTACTCCGTCTTCAGATGATGTTGTCTGGTTGCTTGGGCCTTGAGACAGTCTGAACTCCAAAGCACGGTTGGGGTAGAGAAGTCTTAAGGGGATGAGGAGGCCAGAACCAGATGGTGGTCAAGGGTCGCCTTTGTTATATGTATGGTTCGTTCCTCTGCGTTGGTAAAGAGTGACAGGTGTGTGGCGTGTCGGTTCGTCTGGGGAAAAAGTCTGGGGCTGCTTCGATGCGGAGTTTGTTCATCCCACGGAACGCACAGCAAACACGGGGAGGCCAATGGGATCCGGGGTAATAGGCTCTGACGACGCCTTCGCGTATGAGATTCCAGATGGTTGACTCTGGGGTGAACGCTTCTCCCTGAGCTAAGGAGTCACGCTTCCTGTTTTTGCGTGTGGCTCCGAACCGGAGCAGAATCTGCACCTGGGCGACTGACTCGTCGCCACGGCGCGTGGAGAACGGCAAAGGATTTGTTCTCCGCACTGATCCACGGCACTAATCTCTGTTTCCGGGCTAGATCCAACTTCGGGGCCCCCAAAATGCTGGAGAACCCCTGCCCAGACCGGGGCTAAGGGTTGAATGTTTATCCTGTGAGCGGCGACGCATTGCCATTCAACTGTCTCACATTGCACGTGGAACTTGGGGACCTCCCAACTTGTTGATTTCCAGCCGTCCGGATTGTCAGCAATGCGGGCAAAGGGGTAGCGACCCCAGACTGCTGCTACCTGCCAGACGTGCCTTGCCCATGGGGTCACGGAGTCAACAAGACAGGGGTTGTTGGCCGCTGGTGCGAGCTGAGGGGAGTTGAGTATATCCGGCCAACGCCTACAAACCAAGATGGCTGCGGCGCTCTCAACATTGGCAAAAGACCGGCGAGAATTCCGGACTCCATCACTCGATTGCTAACGAGTTAGCAATGTTCTGGCCAAGCCTCTTTGACGAGGCCATCGTGGAGTCCACTTTAGTCGGATCGAAAGGGGCTCTCCTGATACGGTGGTTGTAAGCGCACAAAGCGGCGAACAACATCACGCTGAAAGTTTGGTCATGTACGAGAGGAAGTTTTATTCTCCTATCTTCATCCATGAATGTCTTTCTGTCTGAACCGTTCTGTCGGGACGTGACAGTCGCTAGAGTAGTAGTGACCACTGAGCCGGTGTCATCAGAATTGTCCCTGTTTGGTAGCGCACATTACTTGGTACATTACACTACTGTGCACAATCTATGACACGTGCTTCATCAGCAAGCCCAAATCTCGATAGATTGACTGCCGAGACATCAGACTCTTAAGCTCCTGGTGATTGTACTTCCGCCCATCCTGCGCATATTGCTCTTCCGCGGGCTTGGTTCGCAAACAGATCCCGAAGACACTAACATTGCAGCGGCCGCAGCTGGGCCAGAAAAATGCCAGAACAGAGATAAGCCTGCTGCAGATTCTCCAGAAAACAGTACGAAAAGGGCTAGCAAGTCCGTTCTTCTCAAATCACTGCCCTTGGACAGGGTGAACACATGTCAATCACCAGGGGCTTTTCACACCGATGGACGTGCATGACAGGGGACAGTCAAACAATAGCACAGGTTACGGCGAGGATAGTTCCAGATGTGTGTGATAAGTATTGGGTTCGTTTTCTACTAAAAAGTCATAATACATTACTCTTCTCACATCCCCCCAAATTCTCCCCGCAGCATGTCTGTCAAGTCTGAGCCTGGGGCGAAGCCGAGATTGGCCATGAACTGCGGGTCGGCCTCCATGCTATCTGTGCAGTCTATAGATGCCAACTCGTCCATAATGGCGTCGTAATCCACGCCGTGGGGTCCTTGTCCCATCAGATATGGTGTTTGAGCCGAAGGCAGATGCCCCATAAATCCTGGGGGAAATGCATCCAGCTGACTTCCTGGGGTAAATGGCATTGTTCGCGCCGTCGAAGGACTAGCTGACGAAGCAGTTGGTAGAAACCCGTTGCCATTTTGGTGGTATGAATCCGTGTTCATTGGAAATTGAGGATAGTGTGGATTTTGTCGGGCGGCGGGCTGTGAGAAATGAGGAGCCGACTGTTCGGCCTGGATAGGTGTTTTGCCGCCAGGCTCAGCGTCTAACACGGAGGAATCTGCGTTGGTCGTCCGGTCTTGCCAAACAGATATCAAATCTCCCATCAGAGTATTCCATCTGGCTTTGTCATCGTCTCGCAGAGCTTTCACGCAACTCTTGGTATTAGCGATGCTCATGTAAGTGACAAGAAGCGGCGACACGCCGGCTGCGCCAAACTGGGCAATGGAATTTTCCAAAACCTCCATCAGACTCCAAATAAGCGAGACCCGGGCGTCGGGCATCAGTGTCAGCGTGGCACCGAGGAAAGTGGCCTGTATCAAAAAGGCGGACGGCAGTTTGGGTATCGTTGACGCTCCAAAAACAACAGAGTTGCAAAATGAGAACCGGGGGTCAAGCACCTGCACCAGGTTCGCAGCACCTATCTGCGGTGTTGCAGTTCCTGACTCAACGCTCTGATTTAGGGTCCGGAAGAACTGATAAAGCTGGTTGAAAGAACTCAGCGACTGGGCAGCGTGCACAGCGCCGTCAACCTCCTCGGATCCGAATCCAGTCCGTGGCACCCAAGGAGCCCATTCTTCCGGCCCGTTTTCATCCGTTGGCTTGTCTTTCATATCGCTCGTCCTCATGTGTGGTGTTTGGCCGAGTCCCAGAGATACTATGGTGTCAAGCATGAGACATGCCATCATTACTCGATCCAGCGCCGTTGAGTTTGCTTCTGGTGTCAAAGGTGCCGTCTGACCAGATATAGAGTTGCGGCCCCTATTCCTTGACCTGCCGTCCGTGAGTGCCATAGCACCGCGAACAGCGAGACCAATAAGCAATGAGGCAGCACCTGCATTGTCTTGACCCAACTTTACCAGAGACAACACCAGTAGAGCTTTGACATGACCTAGTCCCATGTCTGTTTCCACAGGTATCAAGCCTCGTGCAGCTGCAAATATAAGGCTTGGACGGTCTGATGGCTCAGCCCGTCCGGAAGTATTGGATGATGTCGCATCCTGGAAGGCCCCAACAGCAAGGGCGCACCATAATTCGGCGTGAGCCGCGCTGGCGCCGGAGTCTTCTGGGTCGATATCAAAACCATCGGGTGGATAAGAGGCTGCAACATTATCGAGGACTTCTTTGGAGTTTAGTATTGGAAGCCAACTGTGGGTATAAGAATAGTAAACTTCTAGCAGCCTCGGAAAGTTTCTTGGGAGTTTGAATCTTCGCCGAGATATAGAACCGTGTCGATGTCTTGGGCCCGGTTCGCCCGGAGTCGCGTCCGATGCCCGTTCGGGTCCGTTTGTTTTTGGAGACACAGCAGTACCTTCTTGCGGAGTGGCGTCTTTCTGTTTGTTGCGGCCGTCTGCATCCGCATCCGATTCGTCTCCCGAGGTGTCTTGGCGCGGGCTTACACCGTCCTTGCCGGATAGGAGTCGGTCGATGTCTTTATGAACTCGACACCTTCTCCATCTCTTGTGAAGACGGTTACCGGCTTCGTTGTCTTTGTCTAATAGCAGAGCTTGCCCGCTATCGCCTTCGCGGGCGAGCAACTCTGAGAGCTTCTCTTCAGTGCCAGGAACCTGGTCGAACAGCCAGACAAGGGCGAGCTCTAATGTTCGAATAAGACCGGTCTGTACGCCGCGCTTCTTCGGAGCGACGTTGTACGTGCATTGCCTCGATAGCGTTACGCAGGAGAAGCATTGTGGTTGAACGCCGTCACACTTCTCTCGAGCACTGCAAGTCAGTTAGCATTGAAGCCAGCGCAAACCAAAGACCAAATCAGACAAAACTCGGAACCGTCGTTGAAGGAAAACAAAGCTAGACAGTCCCCAGAAACGTCGCAACACCCTGGAAATGAAGCTGCTGACGACGCAAGGATTGACTCGGGCCAATGATGAGGCTCTTCGAGCCTGGATCACCAAACATCCTCAAGCATGCGAGGACGGCTCCCTTGCAGGAAGCTTCCGATGTTGAAGGCGAACAGATGATGGAAATCAGACGGAAAGAAGAAGAAACTGAAAACAAGGACGGATGCGAGATTGCTTGCCTTCTACACTGGTCGCACGCTCGAGAAACTCGCTGGCGCTTCGGGGCCGACGTCGAGGTAGCATTGGTCTCGGCATCGTGAACCTTTCTCTTGGAGGGCATCCTGCAATTGATGCCTCGGGCGGCAGAGCAGCTCCTGTGGCTCACGCCGTTGTGGACAGCATGAGGGCGTGTGCAACGAGAGCGAGAGCGTCGGCGAGAGCTGCGAGGAAGGGTAAGGGCGCGCTGCGGATGATGGTTGAAGCGAGAGTTGTGGCGGATGGATCGCGACGGGATGTTGCAGGGGGAGTGACGATGGGTAGCAGCGGCAAGCAACAGAGCAGCAGCAGCACAGCAATAGCGACAGCAACAGCAGCAGCAGCAGCAAGCAGTCAACAGGCAGAGGAGCGACAGCGGCGATGATTGACGTCTTTGCTTCTCCAAGATTTCCCGCGCAACTCGCTGGAGGTGGGGAAATCCTGGGGTAACCTCACGTCGGACAGTCGCGGCGCCGCCTCAAAGGTTGTTTGCTCGATCTGATCTTTGGGCGGCGAGGACAAAGGTCAGCTGGAATCCCAGTGGCATTAATTGGCCGCAGAAGGCCGTGTACGGATGACTCGGTTTGCGGGGTGTTAGTGCGCTACTTTTGGTGTTGCGAACATGCACAGACTGCTCTCCAGACTCTTCACACAGACAGACCCTTGTCGATGGAGGCGTCTCTGGGGCACCAACCGCATACAGCTGGGGTTTGTCTGCCATGAACAAGGTTGTTTTGCCTGCATCGTGGGCTCTCAGTGGTCTAGACACTTCAACGTTGAACCGAGCAACAGTTATGACTTCCCTGAGTTGAGTTGTCAAACCAAGGGGCGGAACAGCGACGGCGGATTCGGAACACGAGACATGCTCGGTGGAGAATGTCCCTTGCTAACAGAAAAGCCAGGGGTAAGTGTTTATCAGAGTACCGACGCCAAGTTGCAGCTAAGGGAGAGGGGCATCAGCGCAGCACCGACCGTCGGAAATGGGGTGCGGATTCCATGTGTCCTCCCACCTGACAATTCTGTGCCCGCCTTAGTAGGCATTGGACGCGACTCGACGGGACCGACTTGACTGACTCCTCCTGACTGAGAGACGGACAGACAGAGAGAGAGCTTGACCTTGTTAGACCACCCGGTTAGGCGGCGCTGGACGAAACCTGTTGGCCCAGACAGACTCAATCACCTGCGCGCCCTCTCTCTCAACTTGACACTGCCTTTCCTTGCCTTATGCGCTTGCATCCTGGGCTCTCTCACCAACCCAGCTTGCGACTGCTGCAACGGCCAGGTCGAGGTCGAGGCTGAGGAGCTATGGCGACAGCAGGCGTGAAGCGGTCCTTCGTGGCCACGGCCATTGACGACGAGGACGCCGAACACCACCACCAACTGGAGAATCCCTCAAAGTTCATTCGCGTCGACACTCGCAATGGCTACAGTACAACACCGAGAGAGCCTCAGAGCCCGAGGACGAACAGCAGCAGGTACTCCATGGCTGCGTGCTCCAGACCCGAGACGCCAATAACGAGGCCTGCGACGCCAGTCACCCACCTGCCGAACGAGATACCCCCATTCCCTGCCGACGCCTCCATTGTCCTTGCTGGCATCCGAGGCGCCGGCAAGTCGACACTCGCCATCATCGCCTCGACGGCCATGGCGCGGAGGGCGCTCGACTGCGAGAAGGCCTTCCAACAGGTCACCGGCCTGACCAGCTTTGCATATAAACGGGCCCATGGCCCCGCAGAATGTCACCGTCGACAGACGGACGTTCTCCGCGACCTCCTCGACCAGAACTCAAAAGGCTGCTTGATTGTCTGCAGCTGGATGGAGCGCTCTGTGCAGACTCTGCTACGAGACTTTTGCCGTACACACCCTGTCGTCCACATCGTTCGCGATGTCAAGGCCATTCAAGAACACCTCAAGATCGAAGACGAAGACAAGGCAAGAAATCTTCTTGCCGCGAGCAGTACCATTTTCCGGACTTGCAGCAATCTCGAGTTCTTCAATGTCTCTGAGACGGCAGATCCTGCGGCCGAGACTGATGCGGCGAGGATAGAAGCTCACGCTGGCGGTCAGAAGCCACCCGCACCGTATCTTACCCTGAAGCGGGCGGAGAGGCACTTCCTCAAATTCCTCAGCTTGATCATGCCCAAAGGCTCTATCCCCTTCATTGAATCTGCCTTCCCCTTGGCGTCTATTCCGACTGAAGACCGTCGGTTCACCTATGCCATTTCAGTATCATTGTCGAGCCTTCTCAACAATGAGATCACCGTCGAGGAGCTGGAAACAGGTGCTGACGCCATCGAGATCGTCGTCGATGGCCTCGCGGGTGCAACGGCGTTGGATTCTGAACGAGCTGCAGATATTGCAAGGATCATTGGGTCGATCAGAAGGAGCACCGTCATTCCGCTCATCTACCATGTCGTTCTCCCGGACACAACAGAGTCGGTGTACATGGACTACATCTTACATGGTCTCCGACTTACACCTGAATACCTCACCGTCGACTTACGCTTGAACGATTACCAATTACTACACATCATCTCAATGAAGAGGCGGTCAAAGATCATTGGTCATCTAACTCCTGCCGTCGACTCTCCCTCATGGGCAGATCCGTTCTGGATGTCACATTACCACAGAGCTCGCCGAATAGGCTGCGATCTTGTCCGACTTATCAAGCCTGTCACCTCGATAAAGGACAACTTTGATGTGAATCATCTCAAGGCTCTGGTCGACGCCACGACTGGCCACAAGATCCCTCTCATTGCCTACAACTCCGGCCCTCGTGGCAGGCATTCGGCTGCCATGAACCATGTCCTCACGAGCGTCGTGCCAGAAGCAATGGCGTCAAAGTACAGCCCCGATCAGCCTTGTTTGACGGCTGTACAGGCAACGCAAGCGCTGTACAACTCATTCCTATTCGACCCCATGAAGATTTATGTCTTCGGTGCCCATGTCTCCTACAGTTTGTCGCCAGCTATGCATAATGCCGCCCTCAAGGCATGTGGCATCCCACATGTCTACCGCCCCTTCTCCACACCATCACTGAATGGCCTCAAAGACCTCATCGAAGATCCCTACTTCGCTGGCGCCAGTGTGGGCTTGCCGTTCAAAGTAGAAATCATCACTCTCACCCATTCGCTGAGTCGACACGCCCAGGCCATCGGTGCAGTAAACACTCTCGTGCCTGTTCGTCGACTGAACCCCGACGGCACCATTCCAGAAGATGAAAAACTCTTCAACTGCAGAAATCGAGCTGGGCCGGTACGCGCACTTTACGGAGAGAACACAGATTGGATCGGTATCCGGGCTTGCCTGAGGAGGGGACTTTCGCCTGCCAATGCGGTGCGTCCGACAAGTTGCGGTCTCATTATCGGCGCAGGCGGTATGGCTCGTGCTGCAACTTACAGCATGTTGCAACTTGGCGTGAAGAACATCGTGGTTTACAACCGCACGGTCTCGAACGCGGAAAAGATGGTCAATCACTTCACGAGACTACTAAAGAGACACGACCTACCGCTCTTGAGCGCGAACACGGACGCGGAAACAAGATTCCATATCATTAGGACCCTGGACGAGGCGTGGCCGGAAGACTTTCGGCCGCCGACCATGATCGTCTCCTGTATCCCAACGCACAGCATCGGCGACGTACCAGCTCCCAACTTCGTGGCGCCACAAGCCTGGCTAAGCAGTCCAACCGGTGGCTGTCTCGTTGAGCTGGGATACAAGACGCTTGATACCCCAATACTCAACCAAGCGCGCCAGGTCTCTCACCGGGGTTGGGTCACTATGGACGGTCTGGACCTACTTCCGGAGCAGGGCTTCGCCCAGTTCGAGCTCTTTACAGGGAGGCGAGCACCGCGCAGACTTATGCGTGGAGAGGTCTTCCGATCTTACGAGCCTGACGGACAAGATCGTTCAGCCCTTGCACAACTTGGGCCACGTCTCAACAACATTGTCGAGCAAGAGCCATGATCATTTAATGGGTGTTATGAGATAGGAAGGTCACGACGCGGGATAGGCTTTGCATTTAATGTCCGCCCAGATACCACTACGTACACGAGTAATAAAACAGTAAAATATTCATCATCATAATAGGCTACCCCGGGCAAGCCAAGCCACAGCCGTGCCCTACGAACGCCCTGATCGCCCAAGTCGGTAAACAGCCGGGTAATGCACTAGTGCTTCTTTTAGTATCTCGAATATGTCCTTCCTGTCTCAGTTCCCTGACTTGACATGTATGCGGCAAAGTCCGTGTTGACGTATGGAGACGCCGGCACCTCATTGACATGACCTTCAGCTTCTTTCGAGTCGTCAAAGACCGGCCGTCTTTGTCGAAGAGCCTCTTTTCCAACCCAGCTGAGGTAAACCGTTTCGTGGACTTGGATTAGATCGGCCCCTGTATGGCCAGCTTCGGAGCTCCGGCTGCTGCCATCAGCTGCCTCGAACTCCGGCTTCTTCTCTACCACAAAGACACGGTGATCTTTCTTCTCAATGTAACGGGCCACCAAGATGAAGCCGATGAACCAGGCAACGCCAAGACTGATGATTATCCACCCAACGGTGGGCACAAGCCACCATGGCGTCACGGTCAGGTCTGAGTACTGTGACGGCGGTACCCAGTTGGTGATCACGGGATAGAGACCTCCACACATGTATACAATGGCACAGAAGACTGATAAAAAGGGACGGAACTTCTTGCCAGCCATTTCAGCCCAAGTTGTCGGGGACTTAGATGGGTCATCGTCGGTGGCATCATCGTCAGTAGCTGTCGTAGGAGGGCCGCGGAAGCGTAGGATGAGAATGCCGAGACCCAGGAATGTTCCAATGAATGCGTTAACCACATAAGCACTTAGAGACGTGAGTGCTGTGTATGCCACTACAGGTGGCCTGCCGTAGGTTGCAAATATGAGGATGACGCAGCTGACGAGGTGAAGAACCAAAGCACCAACTGGTGTCTTTTCAGAATGATGCTCCGGCGACATCCAACGCAGTTTAAGGAGTGATTTGAACCATCCTTTCCTTTGAAACCAGAACAAGAGTCTCCCAAGGCTCATGTCCTTGTTTTGCGCGAAGAACTTCGGGAAAGGAAGGATTCCCTGTATGGACAGTCAGTGCCTTGTCCAGGTTTCGGATACAAAAAAAGGGGGTGAGCAGAGTGACCAAAAACAACCAAGGGGCAGAAAAGACTCCATGTGAAGAGCCTGAACTATTCAGATGATTGTGACAATGGAGAACACACACAGGCGTCATCTGTGTGGAGGAAATCTTCTCACCTCTTTCGCAATCTCTTGCTTCACTCTAGCTGCCGTATAGGTCTGGTATGATGTCAGTTCCCACAGTGGTGGTTTTCAGTTCTTTAGCCATGACATACCATGACGATGATATTGCCCATGGAAGAGATCGCCAGGAAAGCATTGAAGATCCGCGACCCAATATCGCTGTCTGGGTTCAATTGGCCGAAGGTGAGCCTGAAGAACTCTTGGGCAACATTGGCCTCATTCTTCTGAACATCGGCAGGCACAACGACCATCTGATTTTCTGTAAGTCACTCCAAGAAGCTACATTGTTTGGAGGCACTTACATAGCAGATGTTGACAGCCAGGTATAAAACAGCAACGAGTCCTACACCACTCGCCATCCCGATAGGAAACTTCTTTCGAGGACGGCTGATCTCTCCTAGGACATAGTTTGGCTGCTCGAATCCCGAAAATGTGAAAATGATGGCAAGAAATGCCTGAGCGTATCCGTTCGCGTCTTTAGTTGCGCCCGCGAACGAAGTCTTTGGCGACGTATTTTGCTCGATTACGTTTTGTGTTTTGGGAAGCCCGCCCGCACCCACCACGACGGCCGCGACGATGATCAGTAGCATGATCATGATCTTGATTACCGCCAGGAAGTTGTTCAGCATGATTCCGAATCTTCTGCTTGTGGCATGGATGAAGCAGGCGAAGACGGCAACGGCGAGAGCGATGCCCCGGACGGGGCCGTTCTCAGGATCTGAGTGACCAGCGGCCTCAAGGACTCGAAAGGCGAAGTGAAGACTGTTGCCGGCCATGTTTCCGAGTACGATGAACGTGATGCCAAAGATGCAAGTCGACAGTAGGATAGTGTTTTTGCGATAGGCGGGCTTCGAGAAGACATATTGCAGGTACACCATGTCTCCGCCTATGGAGATCGGTTAGCATTGATGCTAGGCCTGAAGCTGCAATTATTCTTACCACTTCGAGGGATGGACTGCTCAACTCCTTGAACTCTATAACGAGGGACGTTGAGGCCATACTCGATGTAGACGTGGGTACCGCAAAGGCAGTAGACTACACCAGCTAGCCAGAACAATAAGGTCGCGCCAACACTTCCAGTACCTTTCATGACTCTTTTCGGAGACATGAATATTCCCGTGCCTGTATTACGGCATTAACAGATGTCCCCTAAGCGACAGAGACATTTTGACGCACCTATCATGCGGTTGATGACCAGACAGCATACATCAAGGTATCCAAGGCGAAATCCTTCCTTGGGTGCGTGGGTGACGATGCCTTGACCATCCCCGCCAGTGATACCCGTTATTACCCCAGCAGCATCATCTTCGCTCGAGTTGTCGTCGATGTGACGAGGCTCCTGGAAGATGCCCTCTGAGCTTTGGAAGTCATTCATCTTCGAGAGTCTGGCAAGCCAACAAGGCGACTCAGAGATATCGGAGACTCGCAGCAGCTCCAAGATGGGGGAGTCTCGAGGTCTGCGCCATAATGGTACATGGCAAAGCAGGCTACAAGGGGTGGCTCCGATGTTAAGTATGGCCTATCTCTATCTACGAAAGCCTGTGTGACGAGCTGGCATGCAGGTCAGGCGTGACCAGGGAGCAGCTCGATGGCTGGGTCGCGCACCAAGAGCAAGCAGAATGGCACTGAAGGCAGGGCAGACTCGGCCAAGGATGTGGCAGCCGCATGCATGCATGCCCAGGAAAGCCGCTACATCAGGAAGGGCGTTCAAAGAGTCACTCAGTCCCCGGCAGCCTCGTCTTGAAATCTGCCTCGCGGAGTGAAAATTGCCCGATTATGCTGCATGGGAAAAGGGCAGTCTAGGTGCGCTTGGTGCGGGAACATGTTTGCGCGCTTTTTTGGATTCAAACCGCGCTACCGAGGCTCTAGTTTCGGTAAGCAGATGCAGAGCTGAGCTCGATCTGTTGATGGTCTGGCAGGGTCTCAGTGAACGAGAAGTTGATAGGCCTGCCGAAGCGAGCGCGAATAGGAAGAAGCACCGGTAGACTGGTGGTGACACCCCGTCCGTATCCTACCCCAGGTTGGAGCGTGAGAGCGGAATTGAGGGGAGAGCTCTGGCAGCTCACTGCCACCGCCACCAGCTCTTTCGTGACCGAGTTGAGTGCAGATCGGCGAACCCTTGGCAATATGCAGATACAACCTTGTATGCGCTGCTTCTAAGAAGACATATGTATCAACACAGCTTACGAAGCGCTTGTCCCCGCTCTGTGCTCTGTTCAATGCCATCATGTTGCCGTCTACAATTCGTTCGGTTTACGCGATTGTTCATCTGTTTTGACATCTACCCATAATCACTTTTGCGGAAGTTGTCATTCGTCAACATTTGCATACAAGAAGACTTAGCCCGTGGAAGGCAAGTTTGCAACCCTTGTACATATTGAGTTAAAGCAAATAGCCCTGTATCGCGTCAATTCGTCCTGAATATTAGGTATGACACAAGCTCATCCTGTCTCTGTACCTTATCTCAAGCTAGCAATCTTACGCCGCACACTCGCATACCACGGGAAAGGAGGGTGACGAGCTATCAACGCAGGTCAGATTGGATTGGATGCCTTCGTAAGGGTGTCTCGGGTAACTGAGACCGCGTGACAATCTACTAGCTACCCTTCACTGATTGAGCGCTAAGAGAACGCTTGTCTTCATCCCTGGCTGCCTTATGAGCAGGCGCCCAAAGCTGCGCTGGCAACTTGGTTCGCTCAAGCTGGAATTTAAGCGCATTTACAGCTTCAACCAACTCAACATGTTCTCGGGCGAAACTCATGAAGTCCCCCAAACCACCCTCTTCGCAAAGGCAGAGAACCTCGGCTTGCCAAGCCAGGAAGACAACCTCTAAACCTGGCGCTCACTACCGGGGACCGCTCAGAATGGTGCCCTCTGCCGCTTGACCTCCCACCAAGTTTGCAATCAAGCAAGCCAAGCCGGGCGTGATAGGTCGCTGAAGGAGACGCAGCCAGCCAGCAGGAGATGTCTCGTTCCCCTGCTGCTGCTGCTGCCTGCATTGCTTTCCACACCATTCCGTCTCTCGGTATCAAATTCGAACTGTCCAGCCCGCCAGACACACTCGAGTTCCGTCCAAGTGGGCAAGCAAACAAGATGACCCAATCCTCCAGCCTCACTCTCATCTCGTTCCTTCCCCCCTCCCATCTCATTCGGTGACCCAGCCAGAGTTCTTAACCCCCTCGTCCAGTCCCGAGAACCAATTCCTGGTCGCAAACTGCCAACATTGTATCCCTCGTGGCGGCCACACCCACCGTTTTGTCGCATAGCCCCAGCGAACCGGTGGCGCCCCTCGAGGTCTGGTCGTGTGCTCCCGCCCTGGGGCCAGGCTGTCATTCAAAAATCCCACGTTGTCTCCCGATCTGCTTTGCGACCGTTGACGCGGAGTCCACTTTTGAGGTTTCTATTTGTCGTCGCTTTCAACTTTGCTCACGCCCTGTTGACAACATCGCACGTCAAATGCCAATCTCAATAAGGCGTGTTAAACAGACTGATTTCATCATCTCTTTCCTGACTCTCCCCCAATGGCAGGGCCTCTTCAGATCGGGGACATTGTTAATCTGAGTAAAGTTTGTTGGGACGTCTACAGATTTGGATGGGACAACGACTACAACGCAAGTATGTTCCTCGATCCATTTTCCGTCGATGCTCTTTCGCGCATGTCCTCCTCTTGTCCGTATCTGTATGTTCGCCATTCGTCAGGATTGTTTCGGGTACATCAACCTCAGAATAAGCCTACTAATGGCTGATCGTCCTGTGATTCATTTGATTGAGAGCGCCATCTCAGCCCTCCGCCCGGCAAGCGTGGCTGTAGGGCTGACTTGAGGCTCTAAGAATTCCAAAACTGCAGACGGCGACACAAGCTAACGGCATCTCAGCCAAGCAATATGAGGAGTTCGGCCGCGACGTCAGGGGACTGGCTGAGAGCCTCGATATTCTCACCCGAGTGGTGAGCCAGGCAGAGCAGTCTCTCCGCAGAGATGTGTCGTACAAGTCACTGCGATGGGACCCGTCGTCCCTGGGGGAAATTATCGGAGACTACCAGGGAACCCTCAGAGAATGCATCGAGTTGATCGACAACAATAATCGTTATCGCCTGAATAGTGGTCCTCTCCGAAATATCGAGTGGAATGTGTTGGTTGCGCCAGCCGCGGACCGCCTACGGGCAAGAATCGCCCTGCATAACTCCAAGGTTCTTCACGTCCTGAAGCCGTTCGAAATGTAAGCTTCGTCTGTTACCCTCTGACAGTTGAAGACGCTAACGAGTCCAGCGATCTGCTGTGTCGTGTACGAGAAGACATACACAGGGTTCACCATGATCTTGTTGATCGCATCTCAGCTGTTCATGGGGATTTGCACCGCTTGATAGGGGTCCTAGTCCCAGACCTACAGGTGGCCCTAGATCAGCAAGCCCAACAACAGGAGCAAAGTCTTGACATCCCACTATTGGTAAAAGATGGGTTGCTCAAGGCTTGGGAGAGTCGATCCCCAGACGAGCCGGCCCCCGGTCTGAAAGAGATCACGGACGCCTTCGTCGTTCATTTCGACCATTCTACCGTTAACTTCACGCCGGCTGGTATTCTGGTTGAGAATAAGATCCCACGCCTGGAACAGTACCTGAGCCTTTTGAAGTGCGTATGGTTGAAGGAGCGGATTGACGAGTCGCCTGAGCTCAAACAGGCCGTCCCTGGGGTGTCGCATTGGCCATCATATGTCCAAGAACTCGAGGACGTGAGTTGAGAAACCCCAAGACTGTTGGTAGGAGGTACTAATAGACGCAGTGCCTTTCAACGCAATGCGGCCGGTTCAAGCACGATTTGGTCAAGCCAAGCCTTGCGGGATTGACGTCTGACATGCTCGATATCTGGCCTGAGAAGGAACTGCCTCAGCTTGTCGATGTGGTGACGAAGGATGTCCTGATGGAACAAGTCCTTGACATGTAAGGCCTGAACCATACGTGGCACCCATTCTGGAATGTAACTAACTTGATGGAAAGTCCACTCCAAGGTTCCGGTGCCAATGTCCAGAGACGACTTCAGCTTCTTCGCAGAATGGGCGCAGACGGGAGACGATTCAGGATCAATATCACTGGCGTGGAGCAGGGAGCAGTAAGGAGCGCACGCCGTCAAGGTATGTAAGCCTGGCTCAGTAGACAAGGATAATCGCTTACAGTTGCAGCCGAGACGATTGATTTCGATATCACATCCGTCATCCTCAACCCGCTGTATGCAAATCCATCTAGTTCTGGCGTACTGGAGATGATTCTTCGCAAAGACGAACGGATCGCGAGGCTATCCTTCATGGGACGCAAAGATATCATCAAGTTTCAGCAGGCAGTTACGGGATTCAAGGCCTTTGACAACTACTGCCAGTACAATACCATGGTCAGCTTTGTCGTCTCCGGTAGAGATGAACCGCTAGTCGAAGACGCCTGTGTCCAGTTTTGGATTCCAAAGCAGCTTGATGGCCAGCTGGTAACCAACAATGAGGCAACGGTGAAGGAAAACGCGAGGTCAGGTTCGATGTCGTCTACTGCCCATGATGCGACATCGAGACAGAGTACCATGCGAAGCATGTTCAGCTCCTCGAACGTATTTACCACGAGCCCTACGGAAACAGTTTCCATGTGGAATACGTCTGGGCTCGCAGCCCCATCTCTGTCAAGAAGCCCACCGAGACTTTCACCAGTCAACGGCATGAGCCCCTTTGGTGGTCGGCCACCTATATCTATCCCACGCCGCCCAGTTGGAGGCGGATCCAACTCGAGGAGACCGACTGCAAGCCCGACGGCACCGTCAGCAACATCGCCGTCGAGCCCGCCTTCCTCCAGCTTCTTTCCTAGATCATGGTCTTCCGCGATCGCACCGTCAGTTTCGACAGAGAATAGCCGGCAAGACCGAACTTTCAGCGTGTCTAGCAATGTTTCAACTACGACCTCGCCATCGAACAACAGCTCAGGCAATAGCGAGACGCATACCGTTACCGTAAGTATTGGCGGGCACACGACTGGAACTGTTCACAGGCGACCACCGAAGCCGATGATCGTCCTCTTTACCCAAAACCGTAAGACCAAGAGGCTTGCGCTGGTGACGGTCGACATTGACGAAAACACTGAAGTCAACCCCGACCGATGTAACTGTCGGAGGTCGGGAAAGGATGGAGCATCATGCACGATAGCCGCCATGGAACAAAAGAGGGGCACACTGAACCTCGTAGCCCGACGATTCGAGAGCCGTGACGGAGATGTCGACTGGAACCTGGCCAAGCTGGCACTTGGCCGTCAGGGGGAGAGAGAATATGCTGGTGCGATTTGGAAAGACGTTCGGCGTATCAGCATAATGTTTCCCACGCCGAAAGACCGAGAAACTTTTGGAGGAACTCCTAATCTGTGTCAATGCGTGTCGAGGACGGAAGCTGAGCTGGCCAACTGTCTGAAAGACCGGCGGCATAAGGGGCAGCTGGGTCTCGTTCGGGAATTTGGGCGGCAACAGCTGAACGAGTACCATCGAGAAAGGTTCGGATCGCAGCAGGACGTGGTCAGGGGGATGAGGGACGACATTCGGTAATTCGATAATGGCAACCGTGACTGCTGGTACTGGATGAGTCTAAGACATTGGCTGGATATACGGCTGTGTGTTCATGAATACAGACGCTAATGAAGGAGTTTAGAGGGAGTCGATCAAAGACATGGCCTCGGATGGGCTCTTCGACGAAAAGATAGATTATGGTGCAGATGTAGGGGGTGAGGAAACGGGCAGAAGGCTCTTCGTTCGCGAGATGATCCAGGGATGGCGAATCCAATTCTTCGATGTTGCCTGCGATATGCGGTCGGAGGACTGTAATGATACAGAACCTACCTCTACTTCAGAGAACCTGAGATGAATTAGCTCTCGACAGCAACATGAACTTCTGTGACCGTGAGTGTGTTGTAAGCGGCGAACCCGCGGAATTCCCGCGGCATCGGAGATAAGAAGAAAGAAGATCATGGCCCGCCCACGCCGACAAACATCAATGACATCGTCCCGGTGAGTCCCTCGACGGTCAGAATTGCTTTCTGTCGGAGACCGCCGACAGCAGACAGAGCATGAGTGACGGTAAATGGACGAAACCCAACACTCCCGTCCGCCCTGCCGCGCCGAACAACAACATCTCCGAGTCTCGGCAAGCATATGGACCAATGGGACGGGGTCTTCGGCGGCGCCTCTATCTCCCAGGATCCCTTCTTGACTCGTTTGGGACGATTCCTTATCTCTGCGCAGCGTTGACGTGCATCTTCTGGGTTGCTCTAGACCCTGGATTGTCTTATCTCTCGGATTGGATCGGCTAATGACTGCTAAGGCTTGGGATTGCTTCCATCACCTGTCGCGATGGAAAACATCTGCCCACGATCTTTCGGCGTTCGCGATGGGAGTCGCAAGTAGTATTAGATGAGCCAAAGCTAGAACGCCTTGGAGAGATGGGGTGAGCTTGAACGCTAGCATTTGATGCATCCTCTTTCTTGCTGAGTGGTCGAGGGTCTTATCAGCAACTATCGACTTGGAAATCTCCCTGTGGCATGATGGATCATTC
Source organism: Colletotrichum chrysophilum (assembly GCF_026319265.1). Lineage (NCBI taxonomy): Eukaryota > Fungi > Ascomycota > Sordariomycetes > Glomerellales > Glomerellaceae > Colletotrichum > Colletotrichum chrysophilum. The sequence goes on along the minus strand of NW_026517403.1, from coordinate 427 downwards.
CAAACCAACGTGCGCAGTTTTCTCAACGTTCTCGCATACTTCACCTCACTCCAGGTGAAGGACGTCGCCGGCGGCCATCTCGGAGAAGCTGGTGCCGTTTCGAAGCAACAGAGTTTGGCTGGTGAGATGGACGCAGTTCTGAGCTGTCCAGGGGCATCCGAGACACTGCACTGACTTTCAGAGCCCCAGCAAGCCCCCGCCGGCCACTACAACTGCAGTCAGTTGCTCCAACAAGTGCCTCCCGCACTTCGCAGGTCGCCGCATCTTCAAGCACTCGGTCCGCGTAGCCAGGCAGGATGCGCCCGAGAGGGAGGACGATGAACATGGCGGCAGTCTCCTGGAGTGCCACGCGGGAGCGATGCCGGGGAGTTCCCCCACACTCTGCGAGCCTCTACTTTGCAGTAGTTCCTCAGCTGCGGCCAGGGAT